>NW_027454145.1:0-97500 GCF_040206685.1 Ascaphus truei | reverse complement strand
GTACGTGGCGCTATGTGTGGTGAGCACTGAGTACGTGGCGCTATGTGTGATGAGCACTGAGTACGTGGCGCTGTGTGTGGTGAGCACTGAGTACGTGGCGCTGTGTGTGTGGTGAGCACTGAGTACGTGGCGCTATGTGTGGTGAGCACTGAGTACGTGGCGCTGTGTGTGGTGCGCACTGAGTACGTGGCGCTGTGTGTGGTGAGCACTGAGTACGTGGCGCTATGTACTCAGTGCTACGTACTCAGTGCTCACCACACATAGCGACACGTACTCAGTGCTCACCACACATAGCGACACGTACTCAGTGCTCACCACACATAGCGCCACGTACTCAGTGCTCACCACACAGCGCACCACACACTCAGTGCGCACCACACATAGCGACACGTACTCAGTGCTCACCACACATAGCGCCACGTACTCAGTGCTCACCACACATAGCGCCACGTACTCAGTGCTCACCACACATAGCGACACGTACTCAGTGCTCACCACACATAGCGCCACGTACTCAGTGCTCACCACACAGCGCACCACACACTCAGTGCGCACCACACATAGCGACACGTACTCAGTGCTCACCACACATAGCGCCACGTACTCAGTGCTCACCACACATAGCGCCACGTACTCAGTGCTCACCACACATAGCGCCACGTACTCAGTGCTCACCACACATAGCGCCACGTACTCAGTGCTCACCACACATAGCGCCACGTACTCAGTGCTCACCACACATAGCGCCACATACTCAGTGCTCACCACACATAGCGACACGTACTCAGTGCTCACCACACATAGCGCCACGTACTCAGTGCTCACCACACATAGCGCCACGTACTCAGTGCTCACCACACACACAGCGCCACGTACTCAGTGCTCACCACACATAGCGCCACGTACTCAGTGCTCACCACACATAGCGACACGTACTCAGTGCTCACCACACATAGCGCCACGTACTCAGTGCTCACCACACATAGCGCCACGTACTCAGTGCGCACCACACACACAGCGCCACGTACTCAGTGCTCACCACACACACAGCGCCACGTACTCAGTGCTCACCACACATAGCGCCACGTACTCAGTGCGCACCACACACAGCGCCACGTACTCAGTGCGCACCACACACAGCGCCACGTACTCAGTGCTCACCACACATAGCGCCACGTACTCAGTGCTCACCACACATAGCGCCACGTACTCAGTGCTCACCACACATAGCGCCACGTACTCAGTGCGCACCACACACACAGCGCCACGTACTCAGTGCTCACCACACATAGCGCCACGTACTCAGTGCGCACCACACATAGCGCCACGTACTCAGTGCTCACCACACATAGCGCCACGTACTCAGTGCTCACCACACATAGCGACACGTACTCAGTGCTCACCACACATAGCGCCACGTACTCAGTGCTCACCACACATAGCGCCACGTACTCAGTGCTCACCACACAGCGCACCACACACTCAGTGCGCACCACACATAGCGACACGTACTCAGTGCTCACCACACATAGCGCCACGTACTCAGTGCTCACCACACATAGCGCCACGTACTCAGTGCTCACCACACATAGCGCCACGTACTCAGTGCTCACCACACATAGCGCCACGTACTCAGTGCTCACCACACATAGCGACACGTACTCAGTGCTCACCACACATAGCGCCACATACTCAGTGCTCACCACACATAGCGCCACGTACTCAGTGCTCACCACACACACAGCGCCACGTACTCAGTGCTCACCACACATAGCGCCACGTACTCAGTGCTCACCACACATAGCGCCACGTACTCAGTGCTCACCACACATAGCGCCACGTACTCAGTGCTCACCACACATAGCGCCACGTACTCAGTGCGCACCACACACAGCGCCACGTACTCAGTGCGCACCACACACAGCGCCACGTACTCAGTGCGCACCACACATAGCGCCACGTACTCAGTGCGCACCACACACTCAGTGCGCACCACACATAGCGCCACGTACTCAGTGCTCACCACACATAGCGCCACGTACTCAGTGCTCACCACACATAGCGCCACGTACTCAGTGCTCACCACACATAGCGCCACGTACTCAGTGCTCACCACACATAGCGCCACGTACTCAGTGCTCACCACACATAGCGCCACGTACTCAGTGCTCACCACACATAGCGCCACGTACTCAGTGCTCACCACACATAGCGCCACGTACTCAGTGCTCACCACACATAGCGACACGTACTCAGTGCTCACCACACATAGCGCCACGTACTCAGTGCTCACCACACATAGCGCCACGTACTCAGTGCTCACCACACATAGCGACACGTACTCAGTGCTCACCACACATAGCGCCACGTACTCAGTGCTCACCACACAGCGCACCACACACTCAGTGCGCACCACACATAGCGACACGTACTCAGTGCTCACCACACATAGCGCCACGTACTCAGTGCTCACCACACATAGCGCCACGTACTCAGTGCTCACCACACATAGCGCCACGTACTCAGTGCTCACCACACATAGCGCCACGTACTCAGTGCTCACCACACATAGCGCCACGTACTCAGTGCTCACCACACATAGCGCCACATACTCAGTGCTCACCACACATAGCGACACGTACTCAGTGCGCACCACACACACAGCGCCACGTACTCAGTGCTCACCACACATAGCGCCACGTACTCAGTGCGCACCACACATAGCGCCACGTACTCAGTGCTCACCACACATAGCGCCACGTACTCAGTGCTCACCACACATAGCGACACGTACTCAGTGCTCACCACACATAGCGCCACGTACTCAGTGCTCACCACACATAGCGCCACGTACTCAGTGCTCACCACACAGCGCACCACACACTCAGTGCGCACCACACATAGCGACACGTACTCAGTGCTCACCACACATAGCGCCACGTACTCAGTGCTCACCACACATAGCGCCACGTACTCAGTGCTCACCACACATAGCGCCACGTACTCAGTGCTCACCACACATAGCGCCACGTACTCAGTGCTCACCACACATAGCGACACGTACTCAGTGCTCACCACACATAGCGCCACGTACTCAGTGCTCACCACACATAGCGCCACGTACTCAGTGCTCACCACACATAGCGACACGTACTCAGTGCTCACCACACATAGCGCCACGTACTCAGTGCTCACCACACATAGCGCCACGTACTCAGTGCTCACCACACAGCGCACCACACACTCAGTGCGCACCACACATAGCGACACGTACTCAGTGCTCACCACACATAGCGCCACGTACTCAGTGCTCACCACACATAGCGCCACGTACTCAGTGCTCACCACACATAGCGCCACGTACTCAGTGCTCACCACACATAGCGCCACGTACTCAGTGCTCACCACACATAGCGACACGTACTCAGTGCTCACCACACATAGCGCCACATACTCAGTGCTCACCACACATAGCGCCACGTACTCAGTGCTCACCACACACACAGCGCCACGTACTCAGTGCTCACCACACATAGCGCCACGTACTCAGTGCTCACCACACATAGCGCCACGTACTCAGTGCTCACCACACATAGCGCCACGTACTCAGTGCTCACCACACATAGCGCCACGTACTCAGTGCGCACCACACACAGCGCCACGTACTCAGTGCGCACCACACACAGCGCCACGTACTCAGTGCGCACCACACACTCAGTGCGCACCACACATAGCGCCACGTACTCAGTGCTCACCACACATAGCGCCACGTACTCAGTGCTCACCACACATAGCGCCACGTACTCAGTGCTCACCACACATAGCGCCACGTACTCAGTGCTCACCACACATAGCGCCACGTACTCAGTGCTCACCACACATAGCGCCACGTACTCAGTGCTCACCACACATAGCGACACGTACTCAGTGCTCACCACACATAGCGCCACGTACTCAGTGCTCACCACACATAGCGCCACGTACTCAGTGCTCACCACACATAGCGCCACGTACTCAGTGCTCACCACACATAGCGCCACGTACTCAGTGCTCACCACACATAGCGACACGTACTCAGTGCTCACCACACATAGCGCCACGTACTCAGTGCTCACCACACAGCGCACCACACACTCAGTGCGCACCACACATAGCGACACGTACTCAGTGCTCACCACACATAGCGCCACGTACTCAGTGCTCACCACACATAGCGCCACGTACTCAGTGCTCACCACACATAGCGCCACGTACTCAGTGCTCACCACACATAGCGCCACGTACTCAGTGCTCACCACACATAGCGACACGTACTCAGTGCTCACCACACATAGCGCCACGTACTCAGTGCTCACCACACATAGCGCCACGTACTCCGTGCTCACCACACACACAGCGCCACGTACTCAGTGCTCACCACACATAGCGCCACGTACTCAGTGCTCACCACACATAGCGACACGTACTCAGTGCTCACCACACATAGCGCCACGTACTCAGTGCTCACCACACATAGCGCCACGTACTCAGTGCGCACCACACACACAGCACCACGTACTCAGTGCTCACCACACACACAGCGCCACGTACTCAGTGCTCACCACACATAGCGCCACGTACTCAGTGCTCACCACACATAGCGCCACGTACTCAGTGCTCACCACACATAGCGCCACGTACTCAGTGCGCACCACACACACAGCGCCACGTACTCAGTGCTCACCACACATAGCGCCACGTACTCAGTGCGCACCACACACACAGCGCCACGTACTCAGTGCTCACCACACACACAGCGCCACGTACTCAGTGCTCACCACACATAGCGCCACGTACTCAGTGCGCACCACACACAGCGCCACGTACTCAGTGCGCACCACACACAGCGCCACGTACTCAGTGCTCACCACACATAGCGCCACGTACTCAGTGCTCACCACACATAGCGCCACGTACTCAGTGCTCACCACACATAGCGCCACGTACTCAGTGCGCACCACACACACAGCGCCACGTACTCAGTGCGCACCACACACACAGCGCCATGTACTCTGTGCGCACCACACACAGCGCCACGTACTCAGTGCTCACCACACATAGCGCCACGTACTCAGTGCGCACCACACATAGCGACACGTACTCAGTGCGCACCACACACAGCGCCACGTACTCAGTGCGCACCACACACAGCGCCACGTACTCAGTGCGCACCACACACCGCGCCACGTACTCAGTGCTCACCACACACAGCGCCACGTACTCAGTGCTCACCACACACACAGCGCCACGTACTCAGTGCTCACCACACACATAGCGCCACGTACTCAGTGCGCACCACACACAGCGCCACGTACTCAGTGCGCACCACACACAGCGCCACGTACTCAGTGCGCACCACACACACAGCGCCACGTACTCAGTGCGCACCACACACAGCGCCACGTACTCAGTGCTCACCACACATAGCGCCACGTACTCAGTGCTCACCACACACAGCGCCACGTACTCAGTGCGCACCACACACAGCGCCACGTACTCAGTGCGCACCACACATAGCGCCACGTACTCAGTGCGCACCACACATAGTGACACGTACTCAGTGCGCACCACACACAGCGCCACGTACTCAGTGCGCACCACACATAGCGCCACGTACTCAGTGCTCACCACACATAGCGCCACGTACTCTGTGCGCACCACACATAGCGCCACGTACTCAGTGCTCACCACACATAGCGCCACGTACTCAGTGCTATGTGTGGTGAGCACTGAGTACGTGGCGCTATGTGTGGTGAGCACTGAGTACGTGGCGCTATGTGTGGTGAGCACTGAGTACGTGGCGCTATGTGTGGTGCGCACTGAGTGTGTGGTGCGCACTGAGTACGTGGCGCTATGTGTGGTGCGCACTGAGTACGTGGCGCTGTGTGTGGTGCGCACTGAGTACGTGGCGCTGTGTGTGGTGCGCACTGAGTACGTGGCGCTATGTGTGGTGAGCACTGAGTACGTGGCGCTATGTGTGGTGAGCACTGAGTACGTGGCGCTGTGTGGTGAGCACTGAGTACGTGGCGCTATGTGTGGTGAGCACTGAGTACGTGGCGCTGTGTGTGGTGCGCACAGAGTACATGGCGCTATGTGTGGTGAGCACTGAGTACGTGGCGCTGTGTGTGGTGCGCACAGAGTACATGGCGCTGTGTGTGTGGTGTGCACTGAGTACGTGGCGCTATGTGTGGTGAGCACTGAGTACGTGGCGCTATGTGTGGTGAGCACTGAGTACGTGGCGCTATGTGTGGTGAGCACTGAGTACGTGGCGCTGTGTGTGGTGCGCACTGAGTACGTGGCGCTGTGTGTGTGGTGAGCACTGAGTACGTGGCGCTGTGTGTGTGGTGCGCACTGAGTACGTGGCGCTATGTGTGGTGAGCACTGAGTACGTGGCGCTGTGTGTGTGGTGCGCACTGAGTACGTGGCGCTATGTGTGGTGAGCACTGAGTACGTGGCGCTATGTGTGGTGAGCACTGAGTACGTGGCGCTATGTGTGGTGAGCACTGAGTACGTGGCGCTGTGTGTGTGGTGAGCACTGAGTACGTGGTGCTGTGTGTGTGGTGCGCACTGAGTACGTGGCGCTATGTGTGGTGAGCACTGAGTACGTGGCGCTATGTGTGGTGAGCACTGAGTACGTGGCGCTATGTGTGGTGAGCACTGAGTACGTGTCGCTATGTGTGGTGCGCACTGAGTGTGTGGTGCGCTGTGTGGTGAGCACTGAGTACGTGGCGCTATGTGTGGTGAGCACTGAGTACGTGGCGCTATGTGTGGTGAGCACTGAGTACGTGTCGCTATGTGTGGTGAGCACTGAGTACGTGGCGCTATGTGTGGTGAGCACTGAGTACGTGGCGCTATGTGTGGTGAGCACTGAGTACGTGGCGCTATGTGTGGTGAGCACTGAGTACGTGGCGCTATGTGTGGTGAGCACTGAGTACGTGTCGCTATGTGTGGTGCGCACTGAGTGTGTGGTGCGCTGTGTGGTGAGCACTGAGTACGTGGCGCTATGTGTGGTGAGCACTGAGTACGTGGCGCTATGTGTGGTGAGCACTGAGTACGTGTCGCTATGTGTGGTGAGCACTGAGTACGTGGCGCTATGTGTGGTGAGCACTGAGTACGTGGCGCTATGTGTGGTGAGCACTGAGTACGTGGCGCTATGTGTGGTGAGCACTGAGTACGTGGCGCTATGTGTGGTGAGCACTGAGTACGTGGCGCTATGTGTGGTGAGCACTGAGTACGTGGCGCTATGTGTGGTGAGCACTGAGTACGTGGCGCTATGTGTGGTGAGCACTGAGTACGTGGCGCTATGTGTGGTGAGCACTGAGTACGTGGCGCTATGTGTGGTGAGCACTGAGTACGTGTCGCTATGTGTGGTGCGCACTGAGTGTGGTGCGCACTGAGTACGTGGCGCTATGTGTGGTGCGCACTAAGTACGTGGCGCTGTGTGTGGTGCGCACGGAGTACGTGGCGCTGTGTGTGGTGCGCACTGAGTACGTGGCGCTATGTGTGGTGAGCACTGAGTACGTGGCGCTATGTGTGGTGAGCACTGAGTACGTGGCGCTGTGTGGTGAGCACTGAGTACGTGGCGCTATGTGTGGTGAGCACTGAGTACGTGGCGCTGTGTGTGGTGCGCACAGAGTACATGGCGCTATGTGTGGTGAGCACTGAGTACGTGGCGCTATGTGTGGTGAGCACTGAGTACGTGGCGCTATGTGTGGTGAGCCCTGAGTACGTGGCGCTGTGTGTGTGGTGCGCACTGAGTATGTGGCGCTATGTGTGGTGAGCACTGAGTACGTGTAGCTATGTGTGGTGAGCACTGAGTACGTGGCGCTATGTGTGGTGAGCACTGAGTACGTGGCGCTATGTGTGGTGAGCCCTGAGTATGTGGCGCTATGTGTGGTGAGCACTGAGTACGTGGCGCTGTGTGTGTGGTGAGCACTGAGTACGTGGCGCTATGTGTGGTGAGCACTGAGTACGTGGCGCTGTGTGTGGTGCGCACAGAGTACGTGGCGCTGTGTGTGGTTCGCAGTGAGTACGTGGCGCTATGTGTGGTGAGCACTGAGTACGTGGCGCTGTGTGTGTGGTGAGCACTGAGTACGTGGCGCTATGTGTGGTGAGCACTGAGTACGTGGCGCTGTGTGTGGTGCGCACAGAGTACGTGGCGCTGTGTGGTGCGCACAGAGTACGTGGCGCTATGTGTGGTGAGCACTGAGTACGTGGCGCTATGTGTGGTGAGCACTGAGTACGTGTCGCTATGTGTGGTGAGCACTGAGTACGTGGCGCTATGTGTGGTGAGCACTGAGTACGTGGCGCTATGTGTGATGAGCACTGAGTACGTGGCGCTGTGTGGTGCGCACAGAGTACGTGGCGCTGTGTGTGGTTCGCAGTGAGTGCGTGGCGCTATGTGTGGTGAGCACTGAGTACGTGGCGCTATGTGTGGTGAGCACTGAGTACGTGGCGCTATGTGTGGTGAGCACTGAGTACGTGGCGCTATGTGTGGTGAGCACTGAGTACGTGGCGCTATGTGTGGTGAGCACTGAGTACGTGGCGCTATGTGTGGTGAGCACTGAGTACGTGGCGCTATGTGTGGTGAGCACGGAGTACGTGGCGCTATGTGTGGTGAGCACTGAGTACGTGTCGCTATGTGTGGTGAGCACTGAGTACGTGTCGCTATGTGTGGTGAGCACTGAGTACGTGGCGCTATGTGTGATGAGCACTGAGTACGTGGCGCTGTGTGGTGCGCACAGAGTACGTGGCGCTGTGTGTGGTTCGCAGTGAGTACGTGGCGCTATGTGTGGTGAGCACTGAGTACGTGGCGCTATGTGTGGTGAGCACTGAGTACGTGGCGCTATGTGTGGTGAGCACTGAGTACGTGGCGCTATGTGTGGTGAGCACTGAGTACGTGGCGCTATGTGTGGTGAGCACTGAGTACGTGGCGCTATGTGTGGTGAGCACTGAGTACGTGGCGCTATGTGTGGTGAGCACTGAGTACGTGGCGCTATGTGTGGTGAGCACTGAGTACGTGTCGCTATGTGTGGTGAGCACTGAGTACGTGGCGCTATGTGTGATGAGCACTGAGTACGTGGCGCTGTGTGGTGCGCACAGAGTACGTGGCGCTGTGTGTGGTTCGCAGTGAGTACGTGGCGCTATGTGTGGTGAGCACAGAGTACGTGGCGCTGTGTGTGGTGCGCAGTGAGCGTGCCGTGGCACCCTCTCGTGGTCTGGTTTATCACGCCCTCTCTCTTTTTCAGACACTCTCGTTCTTCTTCCCGTCCTGCGGTAAGATCCCTCCCCCCGTCATCATGGTGCAGAACGTCAGCTTCCGCTACACCGACGGGGCGGTGAGTGTCACTGTGTGTGTGTGTGTGTGTCACTGTGTGTGTGTCACTGTGTGTGTCTCACTGTGTGTGTGTGTCCCGTCCTGCGGTAAGATCCCTCCCCCCGTCATCATGGTGCAGAACGTCAGCTTCCGCTACACCGACGGGGCGGTGAGTGTCACTGTGTGTGTGTGTGTGTCACTGTGTGTGTGTGTGTGTCACTGTGTGTGTGTGTCACTGTGTGTGTGTGTGTGTCCCGTCCTGCGGTAAGATCCCTCCCCCCGTCATCATGGTGCAGAACGTCAGCTTCCGCTACACCGACGGGGCGGTGAGTGTCACTGTGTGTGTCACTGTGTGTGTGTGTCACTGTGTGTGTGTGTGTGTGTCACTGTGTGTGTGTGTGTCACTGTGTGTGTGTGTGTGTGTGTGTGTCACTGTGTGTGTGTGTCACTGTGTGTGTGTGTCACTGTGTGTGTGTGTCACTGTGTGTGTGTGTCACTGTGTGTGTGTGTCACTGTGTGTGTGTGTCACTGTGTGTGTGTGTCACTGTGTGTGTGTGTGTCACTGTGTGTGTGTGTCATGTGTGTGTGTGTGTCACTGTGTGTGTGTGTGTCACTGTGTGTGTGTCACTGTGTGTGTGTGTGTGTCACTGTGTGTGTGTGTGTCACTGTGTGTGTGTGTGTGTCACTGTGTGTGTGTGTGTGTGTGTGTCACTGTGTGTGTGTGTGTGTGTCACTGTGTGTGTGTGTGTGTCACTGTGTGTGTGTGTATCACTGTGTGTGTGTGTGTGTGTGTCACTGTGTGTGTGTGTGTGTGTGTGTGTGTGTGTGTCACTGTGTGTGTGTGTGTGTGTGTGTGTCACTGTGTGTGTGTGTCCCGTCCTGCGGTAAGATCCCTCCCCCCGTCATCATGGTGCAGAACGTCAGCTTCCGCTACACCGACGGGGCGGTGAGTGTCACTGTGTGTGTCACTGTGTGTGTGTGTCACTGTGTGTGTGTGTCACTGTGTGTGTGTGTCACTGTGTGTGTGTGTCACTGTGTGTGTGTGTCACTGTGTGTGTGTGTCACTGTGTGTGTGTGTCACTGTGTGTGTGTGTGTCACTGTGTGTGTGTCACTGTGTGTGTGTCACTGTGTGTGTGTCACTGTGTGTGTGTGTGTGTGTCACTGTGTGTGTGTGTCACTGTGTGTGTGTGTCACTGTGTGTGTGTGTCACTGTGTGTGTGTGTCACTGTGTGTGTGTTGTCACTGTGTGTGTGTGTCACTGTGTGTGTGTGTCACTGTGTGTGTGTGTCACTGTGTGTGTGTGTGTCACTGTGTGTGTGTCACTGTGTGTGTGTCACTGTGTGTGTGTCACTGTGTGTGTGTGTGTGTGTGTGTCACTGTGTGTGTGTGTGTGTGTCACTGTGTGTGTGTGTGTGTGTCACTGTGTGTGTGTGTGTGTGTGTGTGTCACTGTGTGTGTGTGTCACTGTGTGTGTATGTCACTGTGTGTGTGTATGTCACTGTGTGTGTGTGTGTCACTGTGTGTGTGTGTGTCACTGTGTGTGTGTGTGTCACTGTGTGTGTGTGTGTCACTGTGTGTGTGTGTCACTGGGTGTGTGTCACTGTGTGTGTGTGTCACTGTGTGTGTGTGTCACTGTGTGGTGCAGAACGTCGGATTCTGCTACACTGCCGGGGCGGTGAGAATCGGCGGGGGGCCCTCCCCCTCTCTCTCCCCCCCTTCTCTCTTTCTCTCCCCCCCTTCTTTCTTTCTCTCCCCCCCTTCTTTCTTTCTCTCCCCCCCTTCTTTCTTTCTCTCCCCCCTCCTCTCACTCTTCCCTCTCCCCCTCTTTTTCCTCCCTTTACCACTCTCTTCCTTCTCTCTCCCCTCTCTCCTTCCCCTCTTTCTCTTTCCCTCTCTCTCCCCCTCTTTCTTCCCTCTCCCCCCTTTTTCTTTCTCTCTCTCTCTCTCTCTCTCTCTCCCCCGTTTCTCTCTCTCTCCCCCCCGTTTCTCTCTTCTATCGCTCCCCCCTTTATCTCCCTCTCTCTCTCCCCCCTCTCTTTCTCCCCCCTCTCTTTCTCTTCCATCTCTCCCTCCTCTCTCTCTTCCATCTCTCCCTCCTCTCTTTCTCTTCCATCTCTCACTCTCCCCCGTCTTTCTCACTCCCCTCCCTCTCTCTCTCTCTCTCCCCCCCCATATTTCTCCCCGCACACTCATCTTCCCTTCCCCCCTCCAGCCCGTGATCTACAAGAACCTGGAGTTCGGAATCGACCCTGGACACGCGTGTGGCTCTCGTGGGACCCAACGGGGCCGGGAGAAAACCACGCTGCTGAAACTGCTTATAGGGGGAGGTGAGCGGCTTTCTGTGGGGGGGGGGGGAGGTGAGCGGCTTTCTGTGGGGGGGGGGAGGTGAGCGGCTTTCTGTGGGGGGGTGAGGGGGGGAGAGTGTGAGCGGCTTTCTGTGGGGGGGGGGGGGGAGGGGGGGAGGTGAGTGGCTTTCTGTGGGGGGGGAGGTGAGCGGCTTTCTGTGGGGGGGGAGGGAAGTCGCATTCTCTGCGCTCTGGTGCTTTCCACATACTCTGATATGGGGGCGCTCTCAGCCCCCCCCGTGCAGTCTCAGGCTGCCCCCTGTGTTCTCGGGGCCCCACCTCCCTTAGCGCTCTCGGGCCCCTCCCTTAGCGCTATCGGGCCCCTCCCTTAGCGCTCTCGGGGCCCCTTCCCTTAGCGCTCTCGGGACCCCCCCTCCCTTAGCGCTCTCGCCCCCCCCCCCCCTCCCTTAGCGCTCTCGGGGCCCTCCCCCCTTAGCGCTCTCGGGGCCCCCCCTCCCTTAGCGCTCTTGGGCCCCTCCCTTAGCGCTATCGGGCCCCTCCTTAGCGCTCTCGGGCCCCCCCTCCCTTAGCGCTCTCAGGCCCCTCCCTTAGCGCTCTCGGGCCCCTCCCTTGACGCTCTCGGGCCCCTCCCTTAGCGCTCTCGGTCCCCTCCCTTAGCGCTTTTGGGCCCCTCCCTTAGCGCTCTCGGCCCCTCCCCTCCCTTAGCGCTCTGGGCCCCCCCCCCTTCCTTAGCGCTCTGGGTCCCCCCCTCCCCCCCCCTCTCCCTTAGCGCTCTTGGGCCCCCCCCCCCCTCCCTTAGCGCTCTCGGGCCCCTCCCTTAGCTCTCTCGGCCCCCTCCCCCCTTACCGTGCGCTCTCAGACCCCCCCCCCCTTACCGTGCGCTCTCAGACCCCCCCCCCCTTACCGTGCGCTCTCAGACACCCCCCCCCCCCTTACCGTGCGCTCTCAGACCCCCCCCCCTTACCGTGCGCTCTCAGACCCCCCCCCCTTACCGTGCGCTCTCGGACCCCCCCCCCCCCCCCTTAGCGCGCTCTCAGACCCACCCACCCCTTAGCGCTCTCAGACACCCCCCCCTTAGCGCTCTCAGACACTCCCCCCCCCCTTAGCGTGCTCTCAGACACCCCCCCCCCCCTTAGCGCGCTCTCAGACCCCCCCCCCCCTTTACGCGCTCTCAGACCTCACCCCTTCCCTCTCTCCCCAGTGCCTGCCGTCGGACGGGATGATCCGGAAACACTCCCACGTGAAGATCGGGCGGTACCACCAGCACCTGACAGAGCAGCTGGAGCTGGACCTGTCCCCGCTGGAGTACATGATGAAGTGTTACCCGGCCATCAAGGAGAAGGAGGAGATGAGGAAGATCATCGGGAGATACGGGCTGACAGGGAAGCAGCAGGTGCCCCCTATATATCTATATATATCTGTATATATCTGTCTGTATATGTGCGCGCCACCCCATCCCCCTCTATCTATATATCTGTCTGTATTGTCAAAGCGTAGAAATAAAATCAATGAGTCAAGGGTTCAAAGTAACAGGTGAGTTTATCAGCACCAAGGTACAAGTGAGAGAGAATTCAAATTATATATATATAATCTGTCTGTATATGTGTGTTAGATCAGACCAAACGTCTGCAGAGTATCTGTCCCCGTCCAAATTGTTTCCTACGTAGTTAGTGCATGCACGAGAAGAATCACACTGACACTAAGTTCAGAATGATAATGCTTCCTTTATTGTTACAGCCCGCGTTCTCTTATATAGGGGCTCAGGGGAGAGATTGTATGCAAAAATGGCCTGTCTTATCTAAGGGTTGTGTGCAAATGCACATGTCAGTGTCTCATTGGTTCTTGTTAGGTCATGTCCTTGTATGGTCTTGTTATTGTAGTTTAGTGGACACATCAGCTTTGTTTGGGTGTAGTTCCGGGTTGGGCGCCATCTTCCATACTCGATGGGAGGGGGAGCTGCGGTAGCCATTTTGAGTAAGGATCATAGGCATAGCGAGGTACACATTACAGATGAAGAAATAGGCATTTTATTCAATCCATCACAGTCCCTCCTTGAAATGTCTATTTCTGAGTCTGTCCCTATAGGTATACAAACTCATCTGTCCAGATGTGCCTGGGAACTCTTTTGTGCTGTACGTTAGACGAGTCATGGCTTGTCCATGACCCCCCTTGCCACAGACTTTGCACATAAGGAAGTCAGATGCTGTCCCTATGGGTTTATACCATTGTACTTAACTGGGAGGGACTGTAAACGGGGTAAATGGACCATCTTCCGAGAGTGGAGTATTATTATCTGACTGCAGGAAAAAAGGTAGGAGTGCTATTGTCAACAGCTCTGATCATAAGCTTTTTAACACATGGGAGAACATAGCAGACAATAATCACAAGCAAGACAAAAATAATAACTATTGCGATGCCTATTTGGGCAAGAATCTTTTTCCATCCCGTCAGCCAACCAAAATACTGGTCCCATGGGACAGTAATCCCGGAATTCTTCTTGAGTTCATCTTCTAATTTCTTAATGGCTAATGTGACTTTACCATTGGGGCCGGTGTTATCGGGAATGTAGGTGCAACAGGTTCCTGTACCCTCAATCATCTTGCAAACACCTCCCTTCTCGGCTAGAATCATATCTAAAGCCATTCTATTCTGGAAGGTCATATAAGATGTTGGAGCTAATTGGTCCGCAATACCTTGTAATGCATCTCTGGTGTAATTGACAAACCGTTGTTGGTTGTAATACACATAATTAATCCAATCAACGTTTTTATTGATGGTAACTATGGGAATCAGAGATTCAAATCCCGCATTAACCTGGTCCCTGGCTTTAAACTGGTCGGGCACCCCCCTTGGGACCCCTATAGCATCGATATAAACATGAGGGTCAAAACTACCGGGGAGGGTGGAGCGTTTGGAGCGGTGGTGTGTTGTAGGGACGTTATTACCTGGGGAATGGTCTGCAAGAATATGTAAGGGCATCAGGACTTTTGCTAGGGCACACTCTCCAGTCCAGCTTCCTTCTAATCTAGTCCGAATCTTTAGATCCCCACATATCCAATAGATGTCGCCTAATGATTGGACCTGGTTCTGAACCAGTGTTCCGGAAAGATTACTATATTTAGAACAATATCCAAAGGTGAAATTACCCAAAAATCTACCTCTATGGTCGTGGTTAGCATAACAGGTGTAGTTCCCCTGGTATATTGTAATCTTTTCCTCAGGTCGGGGTGCCTCTGTGATTATAGGGTATTCTTTTCTCCAGACTTCACACGAGGTGTGATTAGTGGAGGTGTTGGTGAATAAACTGAGGAAACAGTCTTCACTGTCTTCTGGGATATTGAGGGGCACTGTGCCCAAATGGGGTCTAGCACTACCACAGACATAACAATTGGATCTATTATGACTCTCTGCACTATATCGCATCCATTCAAGCCACAAATTGGTGTCAGAGAATCCAGATTCCGTGGCCATAGTATCCTCAAATGTGGGGTTAGCTATTGCCACCATGTTTTCCAATGTATGGAAATGTGGTTTAAGGGTTTTTTTCTCTGGCTCGGGGGTTTTTGGGTTTGACATCTGCCAATCTTTGGAATTATACATATCCTGTATTTTGAACTTCCCGTAAGCCCCCCTTGTACCTCCTTTTATCCAAGTCCCTAGAACATATACACCAGCGTCCCCGGGGCTAGGGTTTTCTATAGTTAGTGTGAGTTTCATTATTTTACCCGTCTTACCACTGACTAGACATGTACCGGTTTTCCGCAAGGTCATCCGACTAATTAGAGACTTGCCATTCCTGTCTTTCCTTGCTAGACCATTTTGTGGTCGGTATCCCCAATCTGTTCCCGTGTTCCATCCTACTGCTCCCCAGTAATCACATTCCTGTCCCTAGTAGGAATCCGTTACGCATACATAAGTGGACCTGGAACCGGAATTGCCGTATAGGGTACATTGCCAAGGTGTTATGGGGCAGCTGACTATATTACAATAATCAAAGGAGAAGGTAGCTACATGAGTATTGGATGAATTATACCAAAACGTGACTGCCCCTTCATGTTGGGTGATAGCAACCTCTTGTGCCCCCCCAAACCCAACAAGAAAAAGATATATAGAATCATTTTCCTTCTGAGGTGTCCTCGTTTGGAGCTGGAACCTTCTTGCAATGAGAGGCGTGTATCCAGGTGTTCTTGCCAGCTAGCTTGACTGATGTCGCTGTGGTCAACAGAACTTGGAAAGGACCATCATATCTGGGCTCTAGGGAGTGTTTCCTTACAAATTTCTTCACGAGTACCCAGTCTCCGGGCACGAGTCTATGAGTCCCGGTATCTAGATCTGGATCTGGAATAGAAGAAAACACTCGACCATGTATATTGGTTAGTTCTTGCGCTAGGGCAGTTACATATTTGGTCAAAACATCAGACTGCATTTGTAACTGCTGTGGGTAGTAACAACCAAGTTTGGGGGCAGTACCAAACAGTATCTCAAATGGGGATAGAGCATGTTCCCCTCGTGGGGTGTATCGAACACTGAACAAAGCAATGGGTAGACTATCTGGCCAGGGCATATTTGTTTCCTGGGCCATTTTCAACATTCTAGTTTTCAGTATGCCATTCATTCTTTCTACCTTTCCGCTACTCTGGGGATGGTATGGGGTGTGGAAAGCAAGGGTGGTCCCTAGCGCGGACCAAATTTCTTTAGCTAGCGTAGCAGTGAAAGCGGGGCCTTGGTCGCTTTCTATTACTTCAGGTACCCCATATCTACAAACCACCTCTGTCAGGAGTTTTTTTGCTGCTGTTTTCGCAGTGAGATTGGTGACAGGATAGGCTTCTGGCCATCCTGAAAACATATCTACAATTACTAACGCATATTCAAAACGGCCCGACTTTGGCATCTGAATATGGTCAATCTGGATACGCTGGAAAGGGTATAGGGGCCGTGCAAGATATTTCTGCGGTGGTTTTTCCACACGTCCTGGGTTACACATTGCACAAATTGTACATGATTTGCAGAAATTACTAGTCATTGGGGTAATTCCAGGCGCCACATAGTATTTGTCGATCTGCAGAAATTACTAGTCATTGGGGTAATTCCAGGCGCCACATAGTATTTGTCGATCAGTGCATTCATAAGAGTCTTCGAGAGATGCGCTGCTCCATGTGCCCATTGTACCACAGCAGGATACAGTGCCCGTGGCAGACAAAGTTTCTTTTTGTACTCGTAAATTCCTTCTTGGGGCGATGCACCTCTTTTCTTCCAGCTTTCCTTTTCTTCCAGCTTTCCTTTTCTTCCTTTGTTGCAGATTCTTGCAACTTCTTCAGATATTCTCGATTCACTGGGAGGTTCTGCATTAACGGAACCATCCTTGTCGTGTCCACTCAATCTTCCACTTCTCGTATCCCGCTGGCAGCTTGTTTTGCCGCGGCATCCGCCAGATGGTTTCCTCTGGCTTCTTCTGTGTTCAGTTTCCCATGGGCTTTTACCTTCAGGATGGCCACATGGCTTGGAAGGAGTAGGGCGTCCATCAGAGCTTGTATGGCTGAGCTGTGTTTCACTGGTGTTCCTGCTGCTGTCAGAAATCCCCTGGTTTGCCAAATGACGCCAAAATCGTGTGCTACTCCAAAGGCATATCTAGAGTCAGTGTAGATATTCGCCGTGTGTCCTTCTGCCAGTTTACACGCTGCAGTGAGAGCTTGTAGTTCAGCCTCTTGTGCGAATGCTGTTGACAGTAGTGTGCTTGCCAGTAGGACCACAGAGTCTGTGGTGACAGCATAACCCATATGGTAGGTGCCTTGTTGATCAGCATATCGAGAACCATCCACAAACAGGATTAGATCTGGGTTCTGTATCGGCTTTTCACTCACCGTGGGCAGATGAGCAGTTTCTAGCTTCATGAGTTCGAAGCAATCATGGGATAGGTCGACTCCAGCTGTGCTTTATTCTTGTTCGTGTCCCTGCACATCTCCCCCCTCGGGAAGTGGAAGAAGAGTGGAGGGGTTAAGCACTTGTCACCAGAGAAGGGTGAAATTGTCTGGAATGAGAAGCGAGCATTGTAACCTGAGGTGTCTGGCAGTGGACAGATGTTTTGTCTGTGTCTGATTGAGAATAGCAGCAATGTCATGTGGTGCCAGGAGAATGAGGTCATGCCCTAGAACGATATCCAAAGTTTTATCCAGCAGTGCTTGAGCAGCAAAGACAGCACGAAGACAGGACGGTCCACCACGAGCCACAGCGTCGAGACGGCTGGAGTAATAACCAATAGGTCGACATCGGCCAGCGTGTGGCTGCGTTAACACTCCAGTTGCATGTCCATTTCGTTCTGATACGAAAAGCTTGAAGGGTAAATCATAGTCTGGGAGGCCCAAGGCAGGGGCCGAGGATATTGCCTGTTTGAGAACAGTGAAATTCTTGGAAGCCTCTGGGGTCATCTGGAAGGGATTTGTTTTTTAGACATCGTACAATGGTTGCATCAACAGCGAGGCTTCTGGAACCCAGGAGCGACAGTACGAAATAAGTCCAAGGAACGCGTGTAGCGCTTTCTGGCCTTGTGGCCAGAATGTCCAGTATGGCTGTGACTCGATCGCGAGTGAGATGTCTTGTTCCGTGTGAGAGACAATGACCGAGGAATACAACAGAGGTGGAGCACCACTGGAGTTTGGGGAGTGTCGCCTTGCATCCCTGATCCGCCAGATAACATAATAGACTTTCGGAGGCTTGTTCGGCAGACTTGTGATCATCGTTAGGTGCCCGATATCCTCAGGGCCTGTGGACCATCATTTGGATGGGATCCTATCCATGACAGCGGGCGGTTGAGGGTTTGTCCGCTAATGCCAAAAGTATCGGAAGGGAACAAAGGGCAGAGACATCTGACTCCCAGAGCGGGGAGGTTACATCAATGGTGCCGTCCTGTGAGAATATTATGGAGGCCTGTAACCTAGACAAAACATCAGCGCCAAGCAGATTAAGCGGGCAAGTAGAGGAAACTACAAATCGTGCAAATAGTTCAGGGTAGGGACCTATCTGCAGGGGTCGTGTTAATGGGCTAGAGCGCGGTGTGCCATCTACCCCCACACATAAAACATCAATATCAGACAAATAGGAAGGGTCAGGTATGTCTGCAGCTCTAATTACACTCCTGGCTGCACCTGTGTCTACCAGGAAGGGGGTGAGGTGACCTTCTATGGGTATTATAACCTGAGCTAGGGGACCTTCTCCTTCCCGGGCGGCTACGGCTAGAAGGGGGGTTGACACAGGCTTGCCGGATTCCTAGCGGGGCTGGTCCCCACCATGATTGGTGGGCTGAAGGGGCATTTGACGGGAAGGTAGCTGGTCATCGGAGTAGCGGTTGTCCCTGCTCTGATTCCACTGGGAATGACTGTTTCCGGGGTTATATTGATTCCTGCGGGGGCGTTTAGGTGCCGTACAGTTCCTTTTAAAATGGCCGGGCTGGTCGCAATTAAAACAAGTGGGAGGTGGTCGTGGCTCATACTGCACATGATTGTAACCTTGGCCATAAGTGGGGCAGAGACATTCTCTGCCAACATAATAGGGGTGGTTTTCTTCAGGGCCTGACTTCATTCAAGACCCGTCGCTACCAACAAAAGGGTATCTAGAGGGAGTACCCGGAATTCTGGTCGTGCCAGAATTAAATCTTTCCGAATGGGTGCCTCGAGTCCGGCTACAAATGCAACAGATAACATCTGACTATGGGCTTTGTTGTAGGGGGTAAAGCCTAAATCGGAAAAAACCTGGCATAGTCTGATATGGAATTTCTCCACTGATTCCCCTTTTTCCTGAGTCACATCCTGTATATTGATGGCTTGGTCAGCCAGCTTTTCCCTGGCCCAGTCACGTAATTGGTCACAAAAGTCCACCCCGGAGGCATATGTATCATCGCCTGTCACCATAGCGTCCGTCAGGCTTTTTTCCATTATGGGCCAGTATGCTTCCCCCGCCTTAATCTCGCATAAGCTAACCAAATCCCGTCGAGCTGCTGAATACGTTTTTTGGATCTGGGCCACTCTACGATAAAAGGGCATAGGTTGTTTCTCCGGGTCTGGTAGGGTGGTTACCAGGGAGGAGGCTTGGGGGGGGGGGGGGGGTGTAGGTGACATACATTATTGGGGCACCTTCTACCTGCTTGGGCGTCTGCCCATATAACCTTGGGCCGCGGTCGGGTACTGGGGGGGTCGGGTTGGTGTTCCAGGTCATGTTCGCCTCCTGCGCAGCGGCCTGTGACTCAACATCTGAGTCAAAACTATCGGGCGCACTAGTGGACACGGCTGCTGGGTCTGTGTGCTATTGTTGTGTCGGGGTAGACTTGAATCCCTCCCGCTGGGGCAGTGGTTGTTTGGGGTGAAAGGGGTGGCATCGGGCATTAGGGGCGTAGTCGGGGTGTAATAGGAACCGCCCGCCTGCAGCACAGGATATAGTGGTGCTACATGGGTAGTCGAGGTTCGTTTGTCATTCGTGGGTGGGGTAGTGGGTTGTATAGGTGGGGGTGCTGTCGGGGCCGGGAGCGAAGGTAACAAAGGAGTGATTACGGGTGAATCAGTCACACGGGGGCGCTGCGCACCACAATTATAACAATCTTCCCGGCATTGGGGGTTTCGGGTGCCACACCTTAAACATGTCCAGGGGGGTGGGTCAGCACCAGCATAGGGTGGGGGTTGGTCTTTTTCAGGGGGGTTACTTGTACAGTCGCCGCAAGGGTGATAGAGAAACACAACCTTCCCTCCCTTTTCTATCTCCTGCTCGGTCCATTTTTCTCTGTGGACAGCCTTGGCAACATTAAACCAGGCTTCTGCTGTCTTCAGCAGGTTGCTATCACTCAAAATTCCTCTCTTTTCTTTCAATATTTTTCACCACTCTTCTGGCTGCAATCTGCCTTTCCCTGTGCTAATTCCACATACATACTTTAAACAGCCTACTTGCTTTCTTAACATGCTCCTTTCCCTCTCTCTCGGCCACTAGGTGGCAGGCTAAGACTCCTTTCTCTGTCTTACTCGCCTGTGCTCCCATGTTTTTTTACAATTTATGGGCCACCCAACTTGAATTCGAGTTTCTTCACTCTCTTTCCCTCACTTTCTTCTTTACTGCAAAGTGTAACGCGGAAAACCAGGAGTTCGGGCAGCTTAACGTCTAGGGGTTGTCACCCAAATACCTGTGGGCTATATCCTTCCTCTTTTCCTCTCAACAATCTCCACCTGTCCTTATGAATTCCCAACATTAATCCACAAACACATTTTGGACCTAACATACCACTTGATTACGAGAAAGAGGAAAAGGTTGTTCAGGATATGTCGGCAGAGTACCGCGCTGTTACCAACCGTAACGCGCACCGCAACACTCCTCCCTCCGCAACGCGCACACCGCGCTGTCACTACCGGGAAAATCATGTTCCTCTCTGTCCGACTTTCCCTTACTTCCCCATTCCCCTCCTTCCACCAAGTTTATAACGTACAATGACAAGACCCCTAGTCGGCCGGCAAAAATCCCACTCCACTTCGCGCTCCCACTTGCGGCACCGACTAACACGTATAACATATACCGGGTGACAGATTGTCTAGGTAACAGGTTCGAGTTTAAAAGGGGCTCCGGGCAAGATATCTACCTGTCTTTAGGTGACCTTCGGAGAGCCGTATGAGACACAGAAATAGACCAACAGCGGAGACGGTGCGAATCGGTAGATAATAAATGTTATCTTACCGTACTCCAGAGGTGATCAATCTCCTGCCGCGTCCGCATTTGGTCCACTTCTACCCCCACCAATGTGCCTAGTAACTTCTACCCCCACCAATGTGCCTAGTAACTTCTACCCCCACCAATGTGCCCTGTAACTTCTACCCCCACCAATGTGCCCTGTAACTTCTACCCCCACCAATGTGCCTAGTAACTTCTACCCCCACCAATGTGCCCTGTAACTTCTACCCCCACCAATGTGCCTAGTAACTTCTACCCCCACCAATGTGCCCAGTAACTTCTACCCCCTCCAGTGTGCCCAGTAACTTCTACCCCCACCAGTGTGCCTAGTAACTTCTACCCCCACCCCAATGTGCCTAGTAACTTCTACCCCCACCAATGTGCCTAGTAACTTCTACCCCCACCAATGTGCCTAGTAACGTATGCCCCCACCAGTGTGCCTAGTAACGTATGCCCCCACCAGTGTGCCTAGTAACGTATACCCCCACCAATGTGCCCAGTAACTTCTACCCCCACCAATGTGCCCTGTAACTTCTACCCCCACCAATGTGCCCTGTAACTTCTACCCCCACCAATGTGCCCTGTAACTTCTACCCCCACCAATGTGCCCTGTAACTTCTACCCCCACCAATGTGCCTAGTAACTTCTACCCCCACCAATGGGCCCTGTAACTTTACCCCCACCAGTGTGCCCTGTAACTTCTACCCCCACCAATGTGCCTAGTAACTTCTACCCCCACCAATGTGCCTAGTAACTTCTACCCCCTCCAGTGTGCCTAGTAACTTCTACCCCCACAAATGTGCCCAGTAACTTCTACCCCGACCAGTGTGCCTAGTGACTTCTACCCCCACCAATGTGTCTAGTATCACCCAATCAACCAATTAAAATCACTGAAAATAACCAGCTGCAGTGGAGTATGAGTGGACCAATGGGACTGCAGGTAAATGTCACATTGCTTCTAACCCCTGCGGATTGGACAGCCGGCTGCAGACAGTACGTGCGGACGTCAGTAAGTGGGCAGGACTGCCTCCCTCTGTAACCTAGCGCTCCACGTAGTGCACCATAGTGTGTCCTCCGTAGTCAGGGGTGTCACTAATTGGCTGTCATGGGCGGAGGCAAATGAGTGTCCGCGTCCCCCGTTCAGTGCGCATGCGCGCCGTGTAGCGTCCGGTGTTGTCATGGCATCCATGTATACAAGCAGAGAGCGGGGGGGGGGGGGGCGCCTGCGCGCTGACTGATAAACTACCAAAGATAATACACAGGGAAAGCGGGGCATATACTACTACTGTGCCTGGAGTGAATGACTAGGCCGAAGCCCGAGCAGTGCTAAATAAAGGATCTGTGGGATACCAAGTGATGGTACACAGCATAGAAAGCGGGGCATGTACTACTACTGTGCCTGGAGTGAATGACTAGGCCGAAGCCCGAGCAGTGCTAAATAAAGGGTCTGTGGGGACCAAGTGATGGTACACAGCATAGAAAGCGGGGCATGTACTACTACTGTGCCTGGAGTGAATGACTAGGCCGAAGCCCGAGCAGTGCTAAATAAAGGGTCTGTGGGGACCAAGTGATGGTACACAGCATAGAAAGCGGGGCATGTACTACTACTGTGCCTGGAGTGAATGACTAGGCCGAAGCCCGAGCAGTGCTAAATAAAGGATCTGTGGGATACCAAGTGATGGTACACAGCATAGAAAGCGGGGCATGTACTACTACTGTGCCTGGAGTGAATGACTAGGCCGAAGCCCGAGCAGTGCTAAATAAAGGATCTGTGGGATACCAAGTGATGGTACACAGCATAGAAAGCGGGGCATGTACTACTACTGTGCCTGGAGTGAATGACTAGGCCGAAGCCCGAGCAGTGCTAAATAAAGGGTCTGTGGGGACCAAGTGATGGTACACAGCATAGAAAGCGGGGCATGTACTACTACTGTGCCTGGAGTGAATGACTAGGCCGAAGCCCGAGCAGTGCTAAATAAAGGGTCTGTGGGGACCAAGTGATGGTACACAGCATAGAAAGCGGGGCATGTACTACTACTGTGCCTGGAGTGAATGACTAGGCCGAAGCCCGTGCAGTGCTAAATAAAGGGTCTGTGGGGACCAAGTGATGGTACACAGCATAGAAAGAAAGCGGTGTGTGCTCCAAAACTTCCAGTTGCTGTATTGGCTCCTATTGTGTATAGGAAAAGCCTATAATGGAATACCCCTGTGGTATGAGATTATATTCCGTACACCTCCATAGAAACATCATGACCCACAATAATTGGATTTAGCTGACAGGGATCCCACTGGCACTGTAGTGGGGAAATCCACACCCTCTGGTGTCCAGGCACATAAGCATCGATGGGTTAAATCATGAATGGTGTAAAGAAACAGAAGTAAGAATCAATAACTCACGTTTTGATTGCAGCTCTCGCCCTGGGGTGGGTAGGCCTCTCGCCCTGGGGTGGGCGAGCCTCCGTTTTCGGCAAGCATTGAATGGTAGAGAAAGAAAACGGAGCTTTAGTAAGTCGGGCATAAAGCGCTCCCACGAAAGGAAACCTGTATTGGATCATGGGAAAAGCAGCGTGTGTTTTCTTTCGTGCCTGCGCGTTTTGCCTGACATGCTAAAGCCTCCGTTTTCTTTTTCTACCATTCGATGTACACAACAGTATGTACACAACAGTATGTACATCGCAGCATCATATTAAGGGGGAACCCCCACACGGCAGAAACAGGGAGACAAGGACAAGGGAACATGGGGAATGCATGTAGGGAGTGAGAGAGCCATGCAGGGTGAGCCATAAAATACAAATGTGAAAGAAAACAACGGCGTTTAAGATCCTCATTGAGTCTGCATGGTGCCATAGTCTTGAGGTCATGTATGAGTCAGAGAGAGAGAGGGATCACTTGTGAGCACATTCACATGTCTTAGACAGGTCTGCAACCCTGCCTTTCACCATTATCCCCCAGCATACAGTGCTCCCACTGCAGCAAGGGATTCTGGGAAAGGACATGCAAATGAGCACACATTGCCAGCCTTTGTCTCAAGTCCTCATTACATGGAAAACCCTAAAGCTAATGCATGCTGCTTTAAACACAGCTTTTAAACATAGCCTGGGATGAGATGCAAAGCCAGTAAACCCACTGACAGACTGTTATGCTACATGGTAAACGGTGGAGGGTTTTTAGTTACCTTTTCACTCACCATAACATTATCAATATATACTGCCCGCCGCCTATATATAAACGTACAAAAAGTGTGTGTTAGGTAGCACTCCACCACAAAAATATAGGTACATAGTAATTAATAGAAAACTGAGGGGAGCACGGGAGCAAGGAGGCACCTCATATCCCCCAAAAAGGAAGCAACAATATATTCAAAAGGCCCCCAGCACACAATGAGGAAAAGCAGAGAAACTTGTCAAAAATAGAATCTAATGATATATTTGTGAATAAAGCAGCTACATAGTCAATCCCAGCACAGGCAAGGAGAGGACATCTCGTGGAACAAGCAAACAATGAAGGGAGAGGGGGGAAGGAGGGAAAACAAAGGGAAACGCAACAAAAAATCCCAGCACAGGCCAGGAGAGGACATCTCGTGGAACAAGCAAACAATGAAGGGAGAGGGGGGAAGGAGGGAAAACAAAGGGAAACGCAACAAAAAATCCCAGCACAGGCCAGGAGAGGACATCTCGTGGAACAAGCAAACAATGAAGGGAGAGGGGGGAAGGAGGGAAAACAAAGGGAAACGCAACAAAAAATCCCAGCACAGGCAAGGAGAGGACATCTCGTGGAACAAGCAAACAATGAAGGTAGAGGGGGGAAGGAGGGAAAACAAAGGGAAACGCAACAAAAAATCCCAGCACAGGCCAGGAGAGGACATCTTGTGGAACAAGCAAACAATGAAGGGAGAGGGGGGAAGGAGGGAAAACAAAGGGAAACGCAACAAAAAATCCCAGCACAGGCCAGGAGAGGACATCTCGTGGAACAAGCAAACAATGAAGGGAGAGGGGGGAAGGAGGGAAAACAAAGGGAAACGCAACAAAAAATCCCAGCACAGGCCAGGAGAGGACATCTCGTGGAACAAGCAAACAATGAAGGGAGAGGGGGAAGGAGGGAAAACAAAGGGAAACGCAACAAAAAATCCCAGCACAGGCCAGGAGAGGACATCTCGTGGAACAAGCAAACAATGAAGGGAGAGGGGGAAGGACGGAAAACAAAGGGAAACGCAACAAAAAATCCCAGCACAGGCAAGGAGAGGACATCTCGTGGAACAAGCAAACAATGAAGGGAGAGGGGGGAAGGAGGGAAAACAAAGGGAAACGCAACAAAAAATCCCAGCACAGGCCAGGAGAGGACATCTCGTGGAACAAGCAAACAATGAAGGGAGAGGGGGGAAGGAGGGAAACGCAACAAAAAATCCCAGCACAGGCAAGGAGAGGACATCTCTTGGAACAAGCAAACAATGAAGGGAGAGGGGGGAAGGAGGGAAAACAAAGGGAAACGCAACAAAAAATCCCAGCACAGGCAAGGAGAGGACATCTCGTGGAACAAGCAAACAATGAAGGGAGAGGGGGGAAGGACGGAAAACAAAGGGAAACGCAACAAAAAATCCCAGCACAGGCCAGGAGAGGACATCTCGTGGAACAAGCTAACAATGAAGGGAGAGGGGGGAAGGACGGAAAACAAAGGGAAAAGCAACAAAAAATCCCAGCACAGGCAAGGAGAGGACATCTCGTGGAACAAGCAAATAATGAAGGGAGAGGGGGGAAAACAAAGGGAAACGCAACAAAAAATCCCAGCACAGGCCAGGAGAGGACATATCGTGGAACAAGCAAACAATGAAGGGAGAGGGGGGAAGGAGGGAAAACAAAGGGAAACGCAACAAAAAATCCCAGCACAGGCCAGGAGAGGACATCCCGTGGAACAAGCAAACAATGAAGGGAGAGGGGGGAAGGAGGGAAAACAAAGGGAAGCGTAACAAAAAATCCCAGCACAGGCCAGGAGAGGACATCTCGTGGAACAAGCAAACAATGAAGGGAGAGGGGGGAAGGAGGGAAAACAAAGGGAAACGCAACAAAAAATCCCAGCACAGGCAAGGAGAGGACATCTCGTGGAACAAGCAAACAATGAAGGGAGAGGGGGGAAGGAGGGAAAACAACGGGAAATGCAACAAAAAATCCCAGCACAGGCAAGGAGAGGACATCTCGTGGAACAAGCAAACAATGAAGGGAGAGGGGGGAAGGAGGGAAAACAAAGGGAAGCGTAACAAAAAATCCCAGCACAGGCAAGGAGAGGACATCTCGTGGAACAAGCAAATAATGAAGGGAAAGGGGGGAAAACAAAGGGAAACGCAACAAAAAATCCCAGCACAGGCCAGGAGAGGACATCTCGTGGAACAAGCAAACAATGAAGGGAGAGGGGGGAAGGAGGGAAAACAAAGGGAAACGCAACAAAAAATCCCAGCACAGGCCAGGAGAGGACATCTCGTGGAACAAGCAAACAATGAAGGGAGAGGGGGGAAGGAGGGAAAACAACGGGAAATGCAACAAAAAATCCCAGCACAGGCAAGGAGAGGACATCTCGTGGAACAAGTAAACAATGAAGGGAGAGTGGGAAGGAGGGAAAACAAAGGGAAACGCAACAAAAAATCCCAGCACAGGCCAGGAGAGGACATCTCGTGGAACAAGCAAACAATGAAGGGAGAGGGGGAAGGAGGGAAAACAAAGGGAAGCGTAACAAAAAATCCCAGCACAGGCCAGGAGAGGACATCTCGTGGAACAAGCAAACAATGAAGGGAGAGGGGGGAAGGAGGGAAAACAAAGGGAAACGCAACAAAAAATCCCAGCACAGGCAAGGAGAGGACATCTCGTGGAACAAGCAAACAATGAAGGGAGAGGGGGGAAGGAGGGAAAACAAAGGGAAACGCAACAAAAAATCCCAGCACAGGCAAGGAGAGGACATCTCGTGGAACAAGCAAACAATGAAGGGAGAGGGGGGAAGGAGGGAAAACAACGGGAAATGCAACAAAAAATCCCAGCACAGGCAAGGAGAGGACATCTCGTGGAACAAGCAAACAATGAAGGGAGAGGGGGGAAGGAGGGAAAACAAAGGGAAGCGTAACAAAAAATCCCAGCACAGGCAAGGAGAGGACATCTCGTGGAACAAGCAAATAATGAAGGGAAAGGGGGGAAAACAAAGGGAAACGCAACAAAAAATCCCAGCACAGGCCAGGAGAGGACATCTCGTGGAACAAGCAAACAATGAAGGGAGAGGGGGGAAGGAGGGAAACGCAACAAAAAATCCCAGCACAGGCCAGGAGAGGACATCTCGTGGAACAAGCAAACAATGAAGGGAGAGGGGGAAGGAGGGAAAACAAAGGGAAACGCAACAAAAAATCCCAGCACAGGCCAGGAGAGGACATCTCGTGGAACAAGCAAACAATGAAGGGAGAGGGGGGAAGGAGGGAAAACAACGGGAAATGCAACAAAAAATCCCAGCACAGGCAAGGAGAGGACATCTCGTGGAACAAGCAAACAATGAAGGGAGAGTGGGAAGGAGGGAAAACAAAGGGAAACGCAACAAAAAATCCCAGCACAGGCCAGGAGAGGACATCTCGTGGAACAAGCAAACAATGAAGGGAGAGGGGGAAGGAGGGAAAACAAAGGGAAGCGTAACAAAAAATCCCAGCACAGGCAAGGAGAGGACATCTCGTGGAACAAGCAAACAATGAAGGGAGAGGGGGGAAAACAAAGGGAAACGCAACAAAAAATCCCAGCACAGGCAAGGAGAGGACATCTCGTGGAACAAGCAAACAATGAAGGGAGAGGGGGGAAGGAGGGAAAACAAAGGGAAACGCAACAAAAAATCCCAGCACAGGCAAGGAGAGGACATCTCGTGGAACAAGCAAACAATGAAGGGAGAGGGGGGAAGGAGGGAAAACAACGGGAAATGCAACAAAAAATCCCAGCACAGGCAAGGAGAGGACATCTCGTGGAACAAGCAAACAATGAAGGGAGAGGGGGGAAGGAGGGAAAACAAAGGGAAGCGTAACAAAAAATCCCAGCACAGGCAAGGAGAGGACATCTCGTGGAACAAGCAAATAATGAAGGGAAAGGGGGGAAAACAAAGGGAAACGCAACAAAAAATCCCAGCACAGGCCAGGAGAGGACATCTCGTGGAACAAGCAAACAATGAAGGGAGAGGGGGGAAGGAGGGAAAACAAAGGGAAACGCAACAAAAAATCCCAGCACAGGCCAGGAGAGGACATCTCGTGGAACAAGCAAACAATGAAGGGAGAGGGGGGAAGGAGGGAAAACAACGGGAAATGCAACAAAAAATCCCAGCACAGGCAAGGAGAGGACATCTCGTGGAACAAGCAAACAATGAAGGGAGAGTGGGAAGGAGGGAAAACAAAGGGAAACGCAACAAAAAATCCCAGCACAGGCCAGGAGAGGACATCTCGTGGAACAAGCAAACAATGAAGGGAGAGGGGGAAGGAGGGAAAACAAAGGGAAGCGTAACAAAAAATCCCAGCACAGGCAAGGAGAGGACATCTCGTGGAACAAGCAGACAATGAAGGGAGAGGGGGGAAGGAGGGAAAACAAAGGGAAACGCAACAAAAAATCCCAGCACAGGCCAGGAGAGGACATCTCGTGGAACAAGCAAACAATGAAGGGAGAGGGGGGAAGGAGGGAAAACAAAGGGAAACGCAACAAAAAATCCCAGCACAGGCCAGGAGAGGACATCTCGTGGAACAAGCAAACAATGAAGGGAGAGGGGGGAAGGAGGGAAAACAAAGGGAAGCGTAACAAAAAATCCCAGCACAGGCCAGGAGAGGACATCTCGTGGAACAAGCAAACAATGAAGGGAGAGGGGGGAAGGAAGGAAAACAAAGGGAAGCGTAACAAAAAATCCCAGCACAGGCCAGGAGAGGACATCTCGTGGAACAAGCAAACAATGAAGGGAGATGGGGGAAGGAGGGAAAACAAAGGGAAACGCAACAAAATCCCAGCACAGGCAAGGAGAGGACATCTCGTGGAACAAGCTAACAATGAAGGGAGAGGGGGGAAGGAGGGAAAACAAAGGGAAGCGTAACAAAAAAACAACAAAAAAAGCACAGTACACGAGAATAAATTGAGGTGATATAGGGGGGCAACGTTAACGTTTCGGAGCCTACAGAGCCCCTTTCTGAGGCCCGTTCCCACAGACTATAACAGTATGGTACTTCCCTAATGATTACACCTCCTACCTATATAACTCTCCGCTGAAGCAAGGTGAGTGAACCTGAGTAAACCTGGTCTGTACAGTCGCCCCATCCTATACATCGTTCCACAATCCGTAAGGTTCTCCAAAACACGGACGGCGATGAAGATTCCAAGCACTTACCAGTTGCCAGACATTTGAAACCTCATCGGCACACCTTTTCAACAATGAGGTGTGTGCCAATTTTCCAAGTACAACCATTATCTCGGGGAGGAGATAGAGGCAAAATCCTCTCACAGCAAGAAGCCAGATTCACCTGTCATTTAAGAACGATGGCACCATTTGGACTCAACGAAGATTTGAAACTTAGCTGTTATTTATAAACTATTGAATTTAATTATATTTGATCTCAGTATTTATCTGGTACATCTTTATTCATGTTTCTTTTTCACTCTTTGCACATTACTATACTGTACACATTTTTGGTTTTTATCTTCCTTTTCTTTTCTCCCCGTTTTTTTCAGTTAATGTTAATTATTTGCCGGTGGTGCCCATGTCATATTTTCCCGATTCAGGGCTATGAAAATGTATGTTTTTGATATAGCTTTTATACTAATTGGCCGTGTTTGGGCTATTATAATATTCAATACAAGACCACGTACCACATTTCCTTATCTCTTGGATAAACAAGGACGGGTTGCCATGAATGCGGTGGACGCTTTGCTGTGCGCATGCTCAGCATTGTGTTTCTACCACGGGCGTCTGTTGTGGCACGCACGCGATGGTTAGCAGCGTGAACGCCGCCGCGGTGGCTTGCGCATGCGCACTGATAACAGCAACGTGAGTGTCTGAACCAGACGGCCTCCGTAGTGTGTGTGTTTTTGACATCCGTCCAATCCATGAAGGCAGGAAGCTGCACATGACACCTACCTGCAGTATTACAGCTACGGCTATCTTTAACAGCTGCTTGATTTCGCGGGCTTTTTAAATGTTTCTATTGGCTAATTGGATGTTATGACGCACTTGGTGGGGATACGTATCAGTCACGGTCATTAGACCATTGCACAGCCCTGAGGAAGGTCGCTCTCCGCAGACCGAAACGTTGGCTGACGTGCCTGTGCTTTTTACAATACAAATTACTTGAAACACATTCCTGGTGTGCTGTCTCCAATCTGCTGGACTAAATCTGGTAATATTAATACTATTTCTGCTTATGGGATAAGCATCTGGATTCAATATACAATTGTGTGCTGGTTGTTGCTTTTCACTATAATATAAATATATATATATATATATATATATATATCCATCCCACCGCCCGTATCTGTACCGCCCCCTGCTTGTACATGCGTGCCGGTGACACCTCTCCCTCTCTCAGGTGAGCCCGATCCGTAACCTGTCTGACGGGCAGAAGTGCCGTGTCTGCTTCGCGTGGCTTGCCTGGCAGAATCCGCACTTACTCTTCCTGGACGAGCCGACGAATCACCTGGATATCGAGACCATCGACGCTCTTGCAGACGCCATCAATGACTTTGACGGGGGGATGATGCTTGTGAGCCACGACTTCCGGCTCATCCAGCAGGTGAGAGGATCAGGGCGCTTCCTCCCCTCCCCCTCGTGCTTCCTCCACTTCTCGCGCTTCCTCCCCTCCCCTTCTCACGCTTCCTCCCCTCCCCCTCGCGCTTCCTCCCCTCCCCTTCTCGCGCTTCCTCCCCTCCCCTTCTCGCGCTTCCTTCCCTCCCCTTCTCGCGCTTCCTCCCCTCCCCTTTTCGCGCATCCTCCCCTCCCCTTCTCGCGCTTCCTCCCCTCCCCTTCTCGCGCTTCCTCCCCTCCCCTTCTCGCGCTTCCTCCCCTCCCCCTCGCGCTTCCTCCCCTTCTCGCGCTTCCTCCCCTTCTCGCGCTTCCTCCCCTCCCCGCGCTTCCTCCCCTCCCCCTCGCGCTTCCTCCCCTTCTCGCGCTTCCTCCCCTCCCCCTCGCGCTTCCTCCCCTCCCCCTCGCGCTTCCTCCCCTTCTCGCGCTTCCTCCCCTTCTCGCGCTTCCTCCCCTTCTCGCGCTTCCTCCCCTTCTCGCGCTTCCTCCCCTTCTCGCGCTTCCTCCCCTTCTCGCGCTTCCTCCCCTCCCCTTCTCGCGCTTCCTCCCCTCCCCTTCTCGCGCTTCCTCTCCTCCCCTTCTCGCGCTTCCTCTCCCCTTCTCGCGCTCCCTCCCCTTCTCGCGCTTCCTCCCCTTCTCGCGCTTCCTCTCCTTCTCGCGCTTCCTCTCCTCGCGCTCCCTCTCCTTCTCGCGCTTCCTCTTCTCGCACTTCCTCCCCTCCCCTTCTCGCGCTTCCTCCCCTTCTCGCGCTTCCTCCCCTTCTCGCGCTTCCTCCCCTTCTCGCGCTTCCTCCTTTTCTCGCGCTTCCTCCCCTTCTCGCGCTTCCTCCCCTTCTCACGCTTCCTCTCCCCTTCTCGCGCTTCCTCCCCTTCTCGCGCTTCCTCCCCTCCCCTTCTCGCGCTTCCTCCCCTCCCCCCCTCTCGCGCTTCCTCCCCTCCCCCCCTCTCGCGCTTCCTCCCCTCCCCCCCTCTCGCGCTTCCTCCCCTTCTCGCGCTTCCTCCCCTTCTCGCGCTTCCTCCCCTTCTCGCGCTTCCTCTCCTCCCCTTCTCGCGCTTCCTCCCCCTCTCGCGCTTCCTCTCCTCCCCTTCTCGCGCTACCTCCCCCTCTCGCGCTTCCTCTCCTCCCCTTCTCGCGCTTCCTCTCCTCCCCTTCTCGTGCTTCCTCTCCCCTTCTCGCGCTTCCTCCCCTTCTCGCGCTTCCTCCCCTTCTCGCGCTTCACCAGCTTCTCGTGCTTTCTCTCCCCTTCTCGTGCTTTCTCTCCCCTTCTCGCGCTTCCTCCCCTTCTCGCGCTTCACCAGCTTCTCGTGCTTCCTCCCCTTCTCGTGCTTTCTCTCCCCTTCTCGCGCTTCCACAGCTTCTCGTGCTTCCTCCCCTTCTCGCGCTTCCTCTCCCCTTCTCGCGCTTCCTCTCCCCTTCTCGCGCTTCCTCCCCTTCTCGCGCTTCCACAGCTTCTCGTGCTTCCTCCCCTTCTCGCGCTTCCTCCCCTTCTCGCGTTTCCTCCCCTTCTCGCGCTTCCTCCCCTTCTCGTGCTTTCTCTCCCCTTCTCGCGCTTCCTCTCCCTCCCCTCCTCGCACTCCCTCCCCTTCTCGCGCTTCCTCCTCTCCCCTTCTCGCGCTTCCTCCCCTCCCCTTCTCGCGCTTCCTCCCCTTCTCGCGCTTCCTCCTCTCCCCTTCTCGCGCTTCCTCCTCTCCCCTTCTCGCGCTTCCTCCTCTCCCCTTCTCGCGCTTCCTCTCCTCCCCTTCTCGCGCTTCCTCTCCTCCCCTTCTCGCGCTTCCTCCCCTTCTCGTGCTTCCTCCCCTTCTCGCGCTTCCTCTCCTCTTCTCGCGCTTCCTCCCCTTCTCGCGCTTCCTCCCCTCCCCTTCTCGCGCTTCCTCTCCCCTTCTCGCGCTTCCTCCCCTCCCCTTCTCGCGCTTCCTCTCCCCTTCTCGCGCTTCCTCCCCTCCCCTTCTCGCGCTTCCTCCCCTTCTCGCGTTTCCTCTCCCCTTCTCGCGCTTCCTCTCCCCTTCTCGCACTTCCTCCCCTTCTCGCGCTTCCTCTCCCCTTCTCGCGCTTCCTCCCCTTCTCACGCTTCCTCCCCTTCTCGCGCTTCCTCCCCTTCTCGTGCTTTCTCTCCCCTTCTCACGCTTCCTCCCCTTCTCGTGCTTTCTCTCCCCTTCTCACGCTTCCTCCCCTTCTCGCGCTTCCTCCCCTTCTCGTGCTTTCTCTCCCCTTCTCGCGCTTCCTCCCCTTCTCGCGCTTCCTCTCCCTCCCCTTCTCGCACTCCCTCCCCTTCTCGCACTCCCTCCCCTTCTCGCGCTTCCTCTTCTCCCCTTCTCGCGCTTCCTCCCCTCCCCTTCTCGCGCTTCCTCCCCTCCCCTTCTCGCGCTTCCTCCCCTTCTCGCGCTTCCTCTCCTCCCCTTCTCGCGCTTCCTCTCCTCCCCTTCTCGCGCTTCCTCCCCTTCTCGCGCTTCCTCCCCTTCTCGCGCTTCCTCCCCTTCTCGCGCTTCCTCCCCTTCTCGCGCTTCCTCCCCTTCTCGTGCTTCCACAGCTTCTCGTGCTTTCTCCCCTTCTCGCGCTTCCTCTACCCTTCTCGCGCTTCCTCCCCTCCCCTTCTCGCGCTTCCTCCCCTTCTCGCGCTTCCTCTCCTCCCCTTCTCGCACTTCCTCTCCCCTTCTCGCGCTTCCTCCCCTTCTCGCGCTTCCTCCCCTTCTCGCGCTTCCTCCCCTTCTCGCGCTTCCTCCCCTTCTCGCGCTTCCTCCCCTTCTCGTGCTTCCACAGCTTCTCGTGCTTCCTCCCCTTCTCGCGCTTCCTCTCCCCTTCTCGCGCTTCCTCCCCTCCCCTTCTCGCGCTTCCTCCCCTTCTCGCGCTTCCTCTCCTCCCCTTCTCGCGCTTCCTCCCCTTCTCGCGCTTCCTCCCCTTCTCGCGCTTCCTCCCCTTCTCACGCTTCCTCCCCTTCTCGCGCTTCCCCCCCTTCTCGCGCTTCCCCCCTCCCCTTCTCGCGCTTCCTCCCCTCCCCGCGCTTCCTCCCCTCCCCGCGCTTCCTCCCCGCGCTTCCTCCCCTCCCCGCGCTTCCTCCCCTCCCCGCGCTTCCTCCCCTCCCCGCGCTTCCTCCCCTCCCCGCGCTTCCTCCCCTTCTCGCGCTTCATCCCCTTCTCGCGCTTCCTCCCCTTCTCGCGCTTCCTCCCCTTCTCGCGCTTCCTCTCCTCCCCTTCTCGCGCTTCCTCCCCTCCCCTTCTCGTGCTCCCTCCCCTTCTCGCGCTTCCTCTCCTCCCCTTCTCGCGCTTCCTCCCCTTCTCGCGCTTCCTCCCCTCCCCTTCTCGCGCTTCCTCCCCTTCTCGCGCTTCCTCCCCTTCTCGTGCTTCCTCTCCTCTTCTCGCGCTTCCTCCCCTTCTCGCGCCTCCTCCTCTCCCCTTCTCGCGCTCCCTCCCCTTCTCGCGCTTCCTCCCCTTCTCGCGCTTCCTCCCCTCCCCTTCTCGTGCTCCCTCCCCTTCTCGCGCTTCCTCCCCTTCTCGCGCTTCCTCCCCTTCTCGTGCTTCCTCCCCTTCTCGTGCTTCCTCCCCTTCTCGTGCTTCCTCCCCTTCTCGCGCTTCCTCCCCTTCTCGCGCTTCCTCTCCCCTTCTCGCGCTTCCTCCCCTTCTCGCGCTTCCACAGCTTCTCGTGCTTCCTCCCCTTCTCGCGCTTCCTCTCCCTCCCCTTCTCGCGCTTCCTCTCCCTCCCCTTCTCGCGCTCCCTCCCCTTCTCGCGCTTCCTCCTCTCCCCTTCTCGCGCTTCCTCCCCTCCTCGCGCTTCCTCCCCTTCTCGCGCTTCCTCCCCTCCCCTTCTCACGCTTCCTCCCCTTCTCGCGCTTCCTCTCCTTCTCGCGCTTCCTCTCCTCCCCTTCTCGCGCTTCCTCTCCTCCCCTTCTCGCGCTTCCTCCCCTTCTCGCGCTTCCTCCCCTTCTCGCGCTTCCTCCCCTTCTCGCGCTTCCTCCCCTTCTCGCGCTTCACCAGCTTCTCGCGCTTCCTCCCCTTCTCGCGCTTCCTCCCCTCCCCTTCTCGTGCTCCCTCCCTTTCTCGCGCTTCCTCCCCTTCTCGCGCTTCCTCCCCTTCTCGTGCTTCCTCCCCTTCTCGTGCTTCCTCCCCTTCTCGTGCTTCCTCCCCTTCTCGTGCTTCCTCCCCTTATCGCGCTTCCTCCCCTTCTCGCGCTTCCTCTCCCCTTCTCGCGCTTCCTCCCCTTCTCGCGCTTCCACAGCTTCTCGTGCTTCCTCCCCTTCTCGCGCTTCCTCTCCCTCCCCTTCTCGCGCTTCCTCTCCCTCCCCTTCTCGCGCTCCCTCCCCTTCTCGCGCTTCCTCCTCTCCCCTTCTCGCGCTTCCTCCCCTCCTCGCGCTTCCTCCCCTTCTCGCGCTTCCTCCCCTTCTCGCGCTTCCTCCCCTCCCCTTCTCACGCTTCCTCCCCTTCTCGCGCTTCCTCTCCTTCTCGCGCTTCCTCTCCTCCCCTTCTCGCGCTTCCTCTCCTCCCCTTCTCGCGCTTCCTCCCCTTCTCACGCTTCCTCCCCTTCTCGCGCTTCCTCCCCTTCTCGCGCTTCCTCCCCTTCTCGCGCTTCACCAGCTTCTCGTGCTTCTTCCCCTTCTCGTGCTTTCTCTCCCCTTCTCGTGCTTCCTCCCCTTCTCGTGCTTCCTCTCCCCTTCTCGTGCTTCCTCCCCTTCTCGCGCTTCCTCCCCTTCTCGCGCTTCCACAGCTTCTCGTGCTTCCTCCCCTTCTCGCGCTTCCTCTCCTCCCCTTCTCGTGCTTCCTCCCCTTCTCGCGCTTCCTCTCCCCTTCTCGCGCTTCCTCCCCTTCTCGCGTTTCCTCCCCTTCTCGCGCTTCCTCCCCTTCTCGCGCTTCCTCTCCCTCCCCTCCTCGCACTCCCTCCCCTTCTCGCGCTTCCTCCTCTCCCCTTCTCGCGCTTCCTCCCCTCCCCTTCTCGCGCTTCCTCCCCTTCTCGCGCTTCCTCCTCTCCCCTTCTCGCGCTTCCTCTCCTCCCCTTCTCGCGCTTCCTCTCCCCTTCTCGCGCTTCCTCTCCTCCCCTTCTCGCGCTTCCTTCCCTTCTCGCGCTTCCTCCCCTTCTCGCGCTTCCTCCCCTTCTCGCGCTTCCTCCCCTTCTCGCGCTTCCTCCCCTTCTCGTGCTTTCTCTCCCCTTCTCGCGCTTCCACAGCTTCTCGCGCTTCCTCCCCTTCTCGCGCTTCCTCCCCTTCTCGCGCTTCCTCTCCTCCCCTTCTCGCGCTTCCTCTCCCCTTCTCGCGCTTCCTCTCCTCCCCTTCTCGCGCTTCCTTCCCTTCTCGCGCTTCCTCCCCTTCTCGCGCTTCCTCCCCTTCTCGCGCTTCCTCCCCTTCTCGCGCTTCCTCCCCTTCTCGTGCTTTCTCTCCCCTTCTCGCGCTTCCTCCCCTTCTCGCGCTTCCACAGCTTCTCGTGCTTCCTCCCCTTCTCGCGCTTCCTCTCCTTCTCGCGCTTCCTCTCCTCCCCTTCTCGCGCTTCCTCTCCTCCCCTTCTCGCGCTTCCTCCCCTTCTCACGCTTCCTCCCCTTCTCGCGCTTCCTCCCCTTCTCGCGCTTCCTCCCCTTCTCGCGCTTCACCAGCTTCTCGTGCTTCTTCCCCTTCTCGTGCTTTCTCTCCCCTTCTCGTGCTTCCTCCCCTTCTCGTGCTTCCTCTCCCCTTCTCGTGCTTCCTCCCCTTCTCGCGCTTCCTCCCCTTCTCGCGCTTCCACAGCTTCTCGTGCTTCCTCCCCTTCTCGCGCTTCCTCTCCTCCCCTTCTCGTGCTTCCTCCCCTTCTCGCGCTTCCTCTCCCCTTCTCGCGCTTCCTCCCCTTCTCGCGTTTCCTCCCCTTCTCGCGCTTCCTCCCCTTCTCGCGCTTCCTCTCCCTCCCCTCCTCGCACTCCCTCCCCTTCTCGCGCTTCCTCCTCTCCCCTTCTCGCGCTTCCTCCCCTCCCCTTCTCGCGCTTCCTCCCCTTCTCGCGCTTCCTCCTCTCCCCTTCTCGCGCTTCCTCTCCTCCCCTTCTCGCGCTTCCTCTCCCCTTCTCGCGCTTCCTCTCCTCCCCTTCTCGCGCTTCCTTCCCTTCTCGCGCTTCCTCCCCTTCTCGCGCTTCCTCCCCTTCTCGCGCTTCCTCCCCTTCTCGCGCTTCCTCCCCTTCTCGTGCTTTCTCTCCCCTTCTCGCGCTTCCACAGCTTCTCGTGCTTCCTCCCCTTCTCGCGCTTCCTCTCCCCTTCTCGCGCTTCCTCTCCCCTTCTCGCGCTTCCTCCCCTCCCCTTCTCGCGCTTCCTCCCCTCCCCTTCTCGTGCTCCCTCCCCTTCTCGCGCTTCCTCCCCTTCTCGCGCTTCCTCCCCTTCTCGTGCTTCCTCTCCTCCTCTTCTCGCGCTTCCTCCCCTTCTCGCGCTTCCTCCCCTTCTCGTGCTCCCTCCCCTTCTCGCGCTTCCTCCCCTTCTCGCGCTTCCTCCCCTTCTCGCGCTTCCTCCTCTCCCCTTCTCGCGCTTCCTCCCCTCCCCTTCTCGCGCTCCCTCCCCTTCTCGCGCTTCCTCCCCTTCTCGCGCTTCCTCCCCTCCCCTTCTCGTGCTCCCTCCCCTTCTCGCGCTTCCTCCCCTTCTCGCGCTTCCTCCCCTTCTCGTGCTTCCTCCCCTTCTCGCGCTTCCTCCCCTTCTCGCGCTTCCTCCCCTTCTCGTGCTTCCTCCCCTTCTCGTGCTTCCTCCCCTTCTCGCGCTTCCTCCCCTTCTCGCGCTTCCACAGCTTCTCGTGCTTCCTCCCCTTCTCGCGCTTCCTCTCCCTCCCCTTCTCGCGCTCCCTCCCCTTCTCGCGCTTCCTCCTCTCCCCTTCTCGCGCTTCCTCCCCTCCTCGCGCTTCCTCCCCTTCTCGCGCTTCCTCCCCTTCTCGCGCTTCCTCCCCTCCCCTTCTCGCGCTTCCTCCCCTCCCCTTCTCACGCTTCCTCCCCTTCTCGCGCTTCCTCTCCTTCTCACGCTTCCTCTCCTCCCCTTCTCGCGCTTCCTCTCCTCCCCTTCTCGCGCTTCCTCCCCTTCTCGCGCTTCACCAGCTTCTCGCGCTTCCTCCCCTTCTCGCGCTTCCTCCCCTTCTCGCGCTTCCACAGCTTCTCGTGCTTCCTCCCCTTCTCACGCTTCCTCCCCTTCTCGCGCTTCCTCCCCTTCTCGTGCTTCCTCCCCTTCTCACGCTTCCTCCCCTTCTCGCGTTTCCTCCCCTTCTCGCGCTTCCTCCCATTCTCGTGCTTTCTCTCCCCTTCTCGCGCTTCCTCTCCCTCCCCTCCTCGCACTCCCTCCCCTTCTCGCGCTTCCTCCTCTCCCCTTCTCGCGCTTCCTCCCCTCCCCTCCCCTTCTCGCGCTTCCTCCCCTTCTCGCGCTTCCTCCCCTTCTCGCGCTTCCTCCCCTTCTCGCGCTTCCTCCTCTCCCCTTCTCGCGCTTCCTCTCCTCCCCTTCTCGCGCTTCCTCTCCCCTTCTCGCGCTTCCTCTCCCCTTCTCGCGCTTCCTCTCCTCCCCTTCTCGCGCTTCCTCCCCTTCTCGCGCTTCCTCCCCTTCTCGCGCTTCCTCCCCTTCTCGCGCTTCCTCCCCTTCTCGCGCTTCCTCCCCTTCTCGTGCTTCCTCCCCTTCTCGTGCTTTCTCTCCCCTTCTCGCGCTTCCACAGCTTCTCGTGCTTCCTCCCCTTCTCGTGCTTCCTCCCCTTCTCGTGCTTTCTCTCCCCTTCTCGTGCTTCCTCCCCTTCTCGCGCTTCCTCCCCTTCTCGCGCTTCCTCTCCCCTTCTCGCGCTTCCTCCCCTTCTCGCGCTTCCTCCCCTCCCCTTCTCGCGCTTCCTCCCCTCCCCTTCTCACGCTTCCTCCCCTTCTCGCGTTTCCTCTCCCCTTCTCGCGCTTCCTCTCCCCTTCTCGCGCTTCCTCCCCTTCTCGCGCTTCCTCTCCCCTTCTCGCGCTTCCTCCCCTTCTCGCGCTTCCTCCCCTTCTCACGCTTCCTCCCCTTCTCGCACTACCTCCCCTTCTCGCGCTTCCTCCCCTTCTCGCGCTTCCTCTCCCTCCCCTTCTCGCACTCCCTCCCCTTCTCGCACTCCCTCCCCTTCTCGCACTCCCTCCCCTTCTCGCGCTTCCTTCTCTCCCCTTCTCGCGCTTCCTCCCCTCCCCTTCTCGCGCTTCCTCCCCTTCTCGCGCTTCCTCCCCTTCTCGCGCTTCCTCCTCTCCCCTTCTCGCGCTTCCTCCCCTCCCCTTCTCGCGCTTCCTCCCCTCCCCTTCTCGCGCTTCCTCCCCTTCTCGCGCTTCCTCCCCTGCCTCTCGCGCTTCCTTCCCTGCCTCTCGCGCTTCCTCCCCTCACCTTCTCGCGCTTCCTCCCCTCCTCTTCTCGCGCTTCCTCCCCTTCTCGCGCTTCCTCCCCTTCTCGCGCTTCCTCCACTTCTCGCGCTTCCTCCCCTTCTCGCGCTTCCTCCCCTCCCCTTCTCGCGCTTCCTCCCCTCCCCTTCTCGCACTTCCCCCCCTCCCCCCTCCCCTTCTCGCGCTTCCCCTTCTCGCGCTTCCTCCCCTTCTCGCGCTTCCTCCCCTTCTCGCGTTTCCTTCCCTTCTCGCGCTTCCTTCCCTTCTCGCGCTTCCTCCCCGCCTCTCGCGCTTCCTCCCTTGCCTTTCGCGCTTCCTCCCCTGCCTCTCGCGCTTCCTCCCCTGCCTCTCGCGCTTCCTCCCCTGCCTCTCGCGCTTCCTCCCCTGCCTCTCGCGCTTCCTCCCCTCCCCTTCTCGCGCTTCCTCCCCTGCCTCTCGCGCTTCCTCCCCTGCCTCTCGCGCTTCCTTCCCTGCCTCTCGCGCTTCCTCCCCTGCCTCTCCGCGCTTCCTCCCCTGCCTCTCGCGCTTCCTCCCCTGCCTCTCGCGCTTCCTCCCCTGCCTCTCGCGCTTCCTCCCCTGCCTCTCGCGCTTCCTCCCCTGCCTCTCGCGCTTCCTCCCCTGCCTCTCGCGCTTCCTCCCCTGCCTCTCGCGCTTCCTCCCCTGCCTCTCGCGCTTCCTCCCCTCCCCTTCTTGTGCTTCCTCCCCTGCCTCTCGCGCTTCCTCCCCTGCCTCTCGCGCTTCCTCCCCTGCCTGTCGCGCTTCCTCCCCTGCCTGTCGCGCTTCCTCCCCTGCCTCTCGCGCTTCCTCCCCTGCCTCTCGCGCTTCCTCCCCTGCCTCTCGCGCTTCCTCCCCTGCCTCTCGCGCTTCCTCCCCTCCCCTTCTTGCGCTTCCTCCCCTGCCTCTCGCGCTTCCTCCCCTCCCCTTCTTGCGCTTCCTCCCCTGCCTCTCGCGCTTCCTCCCCTGCCTCTCGCGCTTCCTCCCCTGCCTCTCGCGCTTCCTCCCCTGCCTCTCGCGCTTCCTCCCCTGCCTCTCGCGCTTCCTCCCCTGCCTCTCGCGCTTCCTTTACACCCCCTCTTCCTCGCTCTCCCCTCAGGTTGCTCAGGAGATCTGGGTGTGTGAGAAACAGGCCGTCACGAAGTGGCCGGGGGACATCCTGTCCTACAAACAGCACCTCAAATCCAGACTGAGTGACGACGAGCCCCCGCGCAAGTAACTGAGCAACGGAGAGCCGCCCCCGTTTCCCCCCTCCCCCCCCCTCCCAGAACCTGGGCAACAGAGAGCCGCCCCCATCCCCCCGCTCCCCCCGAAAACATGGGCAACGGAGAGCCGCCCCCCTCCCTCCATTGCAGGGGCAACTGACAACCTCACACCACCTTGGGCATATGCTGGAGCACCGGGGCAACTGAAGTCAACAAGGAAAGGCGCGCCTGTCTGAGTCACCGCGTAACCGGCAGTCTGAAGCAATCGCTCAACAAGGAAAGGCGCGCCTGTCCGAGTCACCGCGTAACCGGCAGTCTGAAGCAATCGCTCAACAAGGAAAGGCGCGCCTGTCCGAGTCACCGCGTAAACGGCAGTCTGAAGCAATCGCTCAACAAGGAAAGGCGCTTGTCCGAGTCACCGCGTAACCGGCAGTCTGAAGCAATCGCTCAACAATGAAAGGCGAGCCTGTCCGAGTCACCGCGTAACCGGCAGTCTGAAGCAATCGCTCAACAATGAAAGGCGAGCCTGTCCGAGTCACCGCGTAACCGGCAGTCTGAAGCAATGGCTCAACAAGGAAAGGCGCGCCTGTCCGAGTCACCGCGTAACCGGCAGTCTGAAGCAATCGCACAACAAGGAAAGGCGCGCCTGTCTGAGTCACCACGTAACTGGCAGTCTGAAGCAATGGCTCAACAAGGAAAGGCGCGCCTGCCCGAGTCACCGCGTAACCGGCAGTCTGAAGCAATCGCACAACAAGGAAAGGCGCGCCTGTCCGAGTCACCGCGTAACCGGCAGTCTGAAGCAATCGCTCAACAAGGAAAGGCGCGCCTGTCCGAGTCACCGCGTAACCGGCAGTCTGAAGCAATCGCACAACAAGGAAAGGCGCTTGTCCGAGTCACCGCGTAACCGGCAGTCTGAAGCAATGGCTCAACAAGGAAAGGCGCGCCTGTCCGAGTCACCGCGTAACCGGCAGTCTGAAGCAATCGCTCAACAAGGAAAGGCGCGCCTGTCCGAGTCACCGCGTAACCGGCAGTCTGAAGCAATCGCTCAACAAGGAAAGGCGCGCCTGTCCGAGTCACCACGTAACCGGCAGTCTGAAGCAATCGCTCAACACGGAAAGGCGCGCCTGTCCGAGTCACCACGTAACTGGCAGTCTGAAGCAATCGCACAACAAGGAAAGGCGAGCCTGTCCGAGTCACCACGTAACCGGCAGTCTGAAGCAATCGCTCAACACGGAAAGGCGCGCCTGTCCGAGTCACCACGTAACTGGCAGTCTGAAGCAATCGCACAACAAGGAAAGGCGAGCCTGTCCGAGTCACCACGTAACCGGCAGTCTGAAGCAATCGCTCAACACGGAAACATGGAGGAGACGCCCAGACTCAGGACTCTCTGTTCCTTCCGTTGCTGCTTGCTGTGCTCTCCGCTCCTGCATCTGGTTTCCTCACACCCCATGTACCCCGGCTAGTTTTGGGGGGTGCCCCTGTTCTATGTGCTCTCTGCCCCTCTCATCCTGATATTCACATAAATTCGTATTTGTTTTGTTTTTTAACAAATTATTTATCTGTAACTTGGCGTCAGAGACAATAAAGAGAGAGTCTGTACTGAGAACGAGTCTTATTAGTGGGGGCCTTCCCTCACTATACTCCTCAAATCTCCATTTATTACCGATCCTCCCTCCTAGCCCTTCCAGGGATGTACGTTATGGCATTATTCTGCCTGGAGGAAGAGCAGGCACTTCCGATTTACACACTTTACACACTTCCCAGGGTGTCTCCCCTAGGAGACCGACTCCAATAGCGTAAACCGAAAATAGCAATACTACAGATGTATCTGTTCGTTCGGGTTGGCTAAAATGTTGCTGCCATGGACGGACTAGACTTGGACCTTGGTATGGGCATGCATTGAGCAGCGTGTAGCCCATGATGATTGATCTTCCATATCCTGTGGTGTTGGCTCGAGTTCCTCTTTATTCGGGACCTGTTTAGAGACCCTGGTGTTTGTGTGTCTGGTTCTGTCACTTTCATCTCTAGGACTTTAAAGCTGAAATTCCCAGTGACTGTAGGTTTCCTGCAAGTGGTCAGATCAGATGTTCTTGTTCTTCCTGAGATGTGGCTATCAGGGCAGTTTGGGATTGCTGCTGCTCTGACACATCTTTAAACGATGCTTCGGATAATTAGGGGTCTCGGCTGCCGTTGCCTGCATGGAGTCGGTATCGGATTGTGTTTTCTTGCAATGTGAAGTTACATAGTAGATGATGGACGTGTCTTTTCAACCTGAGGTGCAACCTATGCTAAATGTATAAGACATGATATCCTATATTTGTACTTACAGTATATTGATCCAGAGGAAGGCAAACAAAAAACACCCAGTCATGTCATCCAATGATATCTCATAGGGGGAAAATGCATTCCTTCATGTCTCCAAATATTGGCAATCGGATTAATCCCTGGATCAGCATCCTTCCCATGTTACTTATTTGGTATATCCCTGTATACCTTTCCCATCTAAAAAGATGTTCAACCTTTTTTTTGAACAAATCTATTGTATCTGCCATCCCAGTCTCCATGGGTAATGAATCCCACACTGTAACTGCCCTTACTGTAAAGAACCCTTTCCTTTGTTGCTTTCTTCCAACCTTAAGGGATGGCCCCTGAGTCCTTTGTACTGCCCGTGGGATGAACAGTTCTTTTGAAAGCTCCTTGTATTGTCCCCGAATATATTTGTATATAGTTATATCCCCTCTTAGACACCTCCTTTTCTTTTTATTTTATATACTGTAACTTCAGTATTATTGGTTTTTCAAGGTCGAATATTGACAGTGACAGGTTATATATACAGTCAGGTAATTGTGATCAAATCCATGAAAAGTCAAGGTTAACAACTATTCCAGACCTATACCAAGTCAACTATTCCAGACCTATACCAAGTCAACTGTTCCAGACCTATACCAAGTCAACTGTTCCAGACCTATACCAAGTCAACTGTTCCAGACCTATACCAAGTCAACTGTTCCAGACCTATACCAAGTCAACTGTTCCAGACCTATACCAAGTCAACTGTTCCAGACCTATACCAAGTCAACTGTAAGAAATAAAATAAAAAGGATGTGAGGAGAGGGGGGGAGGTTATGAGCTTGGGTCTGCTCCTCCGCCGCGCGCCTCTCTGTGAGCCTGTCTGTTTCGCGAAATAGGTTTGCTATGACATTATTGGTTCGAGAGCCCCTCTTATCTAATCTTCTCTGACTATTATCCTAGTTTCTAACTTATGCACTTATCGAATGAGAACGCATCTGAAACTATCACTGCCAAACTGTGTTTATCTCAACCCCTGGGATATCTGTCTGGGCCAACCAAGGAGACCAGACTTTTAGAAAATTGACGCCAGTGTCATTAACCAAACTCGTTAATTCTTCCATCTGGCACACAAACAAAATGATGCTCCTAATCTTGGGGATGGATGGGATTTCGAGTTGTTTCCATAATGCCGCGATCTCGCATCTCGTTGCTGTTGCAAAGTGAGCAATTTGTTTATTACCTGCTTTGGATAAACCCGGCATTGGACTGTTTAATAAAAACAGCCAAGGGTCCGGGGGGATTGTGAGGTCAAAAATCCTCTGGGTCCAATTTCTAATTTCCTCCCAGATAGGGGTGATCCGAGGGTAGGACCACAGCATGTGCAACAGGTCCGCCGACTCTCCACATTGTCTAGGGCACAATGAGGAGTATCCTGGAACGAACCGAGATCACTTTAGTGGGGTTAGATACCACCTCATTAAGACTTTGTGTTCTCTTTCAATGTTGTGCATATCGATGTCTTGGCCACGGCCGTGACTATTGCCGTCCAGGTCTCTCCCTCTAGTTCCTCCCCTAAATCAGCCTCCCATTGCTTCATATAGGTTAGTTTTTGTTGCGACCCAGAACCGATCACCTCTCTGTACATCTGCGATGCGAGTCCCCGGGTGTCGGTAGGGGAAACATTTATTATACAATGCTCTGATCTGTAGGTATCTAAAGAATTCAGAGTGGGGAATATCTTTGTCTGATCTGATTTGGTCAAATGATTTGATTCTCTTATTACCGTCCAGATCTCTAATTCTATTAAAGCTTCTTTGTTTCCAAATGGAGAAGTCGCTACTAGTCAAACCCGGAGCAAAGTCTGGATTGCCCCAGAGGAGTTCATCGGAGAATTTTTACTGGTCAATGCACACTTACATTTGCAAGCCTCCCAGATTGACAAAGAATTGGTCATTGAGGAAATCGGCGTGTTAGCTGATTTGTGCGATGTGTTAGCTGATTTGTGCGATGTTTTAGGTTGCCAAATAAAAACTTTTAGCTCCAATGGGGAGCAGTACTCACTCTCCAGGGCCACCCACCTTCTCGATGTTGGGTCACACTGCCACTGAGAAATTTGACATTGTGCCGCCTTGTAGTAGGACAACAGGCAAGGTACCGCTACCCCCACCCCCCCGGTCAGGGGAGTTTTCGTTAGAATTGATCTATTTACTCTCGTTTTTTCCCTCCCCAAATAAATTTGGAGATGGCAGACTGAAGTTAGAGCATTTCCTTCAGTCTCAGTGGCACTGGTAACGTCTGGAATAGGTATAGGATGCGAGGGAGGAGATGAATTTTAATGCTATATATCTTTCCTAACCAGGAGATCTTGTGGGCTGCCCAAACTCAAGTCTCTTCTCTTTTTTTTGCAACTTAAATTTGTATTGATTTTCCAAGCATAGATATACAGAAATAAATCATAAGGTGGGTATTGGGGGCGGGGGGGATACATAAAAGAAAAGGGGGTAGCTGGGGGAGGGGAAAAGCACAATGGTGAATCTACATTTCTTTATACTTGGCATAGTTTTAAGCGTGAGCATTTTGGGGCAGCTTATAAGTTTGTAGTGGGAACCATCACTGGGGGACCGGGATAATTGCATGAAAATGATTTAGGTGACGTTACGGGGAGGAGCGGGGGAAACTCCTGGCCTGTCCCTAGCAAAGGCATATAATTGGTCCTAAGGGGCTAGAGGCTCAACTGCATTGCCGCCCCTCTCTTTTGTACTTGTCACCTGGTGGCTGTTCTGGGATGGGGGTGGGGCGGAAGGTAAATTTTTTTTAAAAAAACGGGAGGGGGGTGAGGCGGAAAAAAACAAAAGAAAGAGTGAGCTTGAACAAAGAGACAGTCCTGATGCTCACCTGGCCTTGGGAACAAAATCTGGGGTGTGAGGGGAAACAAAAAATAAGGGCAACTGTGACTCCAAGGAAACAGACATGGTTGGGAGTAGTGGCCAAGACTCAGATGGTCCGTCTACTCAAGCTCCAACCCATCTTTGGGCCCTGGGCTCATTGTAAAGATGAGGCTAAACTGTATTCATTTTGTCGGCTAAACTTCGCTAGTAAGCCATTAGTAACCTTATATCAACTTGAACCCGAAAACCTAACAACATATAGTACTTTTGCGTTTACTCACTCAAAACCCAACTTTCGAGTACAACCTCAAATTAACTAAAACTAGAAAACATAATGTGACATTGGCATTTCAGCATACTGTATAATATTTTTACGAGAGATCTTTTTATACTGAGCCTTAAGACTCTCCAGATCAGGAGACCCCCTGGCCCCCAGTTTTGGGCGCTCTGCCTTACTCCACTCTAAACAACGTCCGATTTGTCCAGGAGACCTCCCGTGGATCTTGATTCACTGGTAATGGGAGTCATAGATCACAAGTCTCGGAGTGCTGCATGGTGGGGTGGGGAAGGACCCTATTCCGATATCCGGACCTGCTGCTTAGCTCATGGTTTGGTTCCTTTAGCGGGTGGCTACTTAGACTGGTTTGCTCTGGAAAAGTCTCAGTGCTCCCAGGTATGGGAGAAGGACCTCCCTCTCGGACCTGGGCATGGTGTTTAGTTCCAGGTTTGGCCACGATGGAGGACGACTGTTTCGTTAGGGAGTTTGGTTGAGGAGGTCCCCGCGAAGGGACTGCAGTCCAAGAAGGCTCCAACGCCTGGGGGCTCCCACCTCTTGATGCAGGACTAGAGTGAGGAGTACCCAGGCCTAAGTGGCTAAGGAAAGCTTCAGCATCATCCAGGTCTCTGAGTGTCTGGGGGTCTTCCATTTTTGACCACCATGAGTCCGAAAGGAAAGGTCCATCTATATTTAATCTTGCAATCTCTTAGCTTTGCCGTTACCTCACAGAGATTTCTTTTAGCAAGGGTGGACAGCGCAAGGTCCGCGTAGACCAGTAAGGGTATATTTTTGAATCTGAGGTCCCTTGAGCTTCTTGTCACCATGCTGAAGGCCTCCCTTGTTTTAAAATAGTGGAATCTCAGCACCACGTCCCTAGGTCTATCTCGCGGCTGGGGTCTTGATCTGTGACATCTATCGAGGGCAAGGGACTCCAGTAAAATCTGGGAGAGCTGATGTTAGCCACCTGCCCATGAACCCCTCACTATCCGTTTCAGATTCTGGGATCCCCCTGAATCCGGAGATTATGGTGGTCATGCGTCGTCCTGTCTTTTTTTTTTTTTTTTTTTTTTTACTTTATATTTGAATCTTTTTCCAAAGGCATAACAGTTGTCATACAAATTATGATACACTTATTATTTTCTATAACTTGTCTATGCCTTTTTGAGAGACAAAACACACTTACACATAAATACACAAGACAACAACAAGGGGAGGAACGACACATTAGGGAAGAAGGGAATGGGGGTTCACTGGAGTCCTTGTATCAGGTGTCATGATGGCCACTGCTCTTCCGTTTCCTTCTCCTTGTTGTTGGAGACTCTGCCGCCCTTTGACGCCTCTGTATACTTCATTGTATACTTGCTCTATCTTTTGTCCCTGTTTCCTATGGGATTTGTCTCTTGTCTAATTTTGTCTCTACTGTGACTACTTCTTTCTTAATGCAGGCTGTCAGAGGAGAACTCATCCAGTTCTATCATAGCCAAATGGAGGCATTGCTCACCACTGGAATGTCTGATTGTGCCAGCCACGGCAGCCAGACCTTTTGGAAATTTGAGCCAGTGTCATTGACCAAACTTGTACATTTTTCCATCTGGCAGACAAACCAAATTCTGTTCCGAATCTTTTCAATAGTTGGAATTGTGTTGTTTCCACAATGCTGCAGTCTCGCATCTTATTGCGGTTGCAAAGTGGGCGACTAATTTCTTCCCTGCTCTTGACAGCCCTTCCATTGGCTTATTTAACAGGAATAACCAGGGATCTAAAGGAATTTCGAGGCCCAAGATCCTCTGCAGCCAATTCTGGATCTGTTCCCATATCGGGTTCAAATGAGTTGGAGTAACCTGGAACGAATTTAGATAATTTGACCGGGGTGAGATACCACCTCATCAGTACCTTAAATGAGTTCTCCTTTAATGTCGTACATATAGAACTTTTCGCTGCTGCATTGGGTATCTCTGTCCAGTTCTCGTCCTTTAATGTCCTCCCTAAATCTTCCTCCCATTGGTTCATGTAACTTGGTCTCTGTCTGTGACTATTGCCAGAATCGATCACTTCCCTATATAATCTAGAGGTGAGTCCCCGTGTCTCGTGCCCACGTACACAGAGCGTCTCAAAATTCGTCACCTTAGGACGACTTGTGTGTTTGGTGTGCCCGGATCTGGAGGTAGCTAAGAAATTCAGTGTTAGGAATGTCCGTGTCTGACTTAATCTGTTCAAATGTTTTGATGGTGTTTCTGCCTTCCAGATCCTTTAGTCTCTTGTATCCCCCCTGCTTCTAGCATGTAAACTTCCTCTCCTCTAACCCGGGAGCAAATTCTGGGTTCCCATATAGTGGGGCCATCAAAGAGAATCTCGTGGTCAGTGAATATCTAAATTGAGAGGACTCCCAAATTGCAATTGAATTGTTCATTGAGGAAAGTGGTTTTGTTAATTTCTTCAGCCTAAATTTTGGGTATCAGATTAAGTTACTAAATTCTAACAGGGCGCATAGTTCGCTCTCTATGCCCACCCATCTATGTAGCTTTGGGTCTAAATGCCATAGTATAATTTGATTTAATTGGGCCGCTCTATAGTATGAAAACAAGCAATTTACCGCCAGTCCGCCTGTGTCTTTGGGCCTCTGCAGTATTTTTGCCTTTATGCGTGCTTTTTTCTTCATCCACACAAACTTAAAAATTCTTGTCTGCACATCCCTAATGTCTACTCTATCTATGTGTATGGGAAGAGTCTGAAAGAGATACAATAACCGGGGTAGAATGTTCATCTTAACGCTATAAATTCTTCCAATCCAGGAGATACCCGAGGCCCAGTCCCTCAGCTCCTTTCTCAAAGATTGCAAGAGTTTAGGATAATTTGCCTTGTATAACGAGTTTACCTCTGGTCAAATTCACCCCTAAATACTTAATTGGTTTGGGTTGACAATTAAAATTGATCTCTATTAACTTTTCAATGTCTTTTGGGATATTTAGACTCATGGACTTCGATTTTGCTTGATTTATTTTGAATCCGGATATCCTATAAAAAATTTCTAGCAGGTCAAATAGGTTGGGTAGAGAGACGAGAGGCCTGGACAAGGTAAAAATGACATCTGCATATAATGCTGTTTTATATGCCTGTGATTGAGTTTAGATTCCTGTTATGTCTTTATTGCCTCGGATACGGGATGCCAGTGGCTCAATGCATAAGGCTGAACAACAAGGGCTATAGCGGTCAACCCTGTCTTGTGCCACTTTTGATCTTCAAAAATTCTGACGGGAATCCCTGATGGACTACCCTTGCAGTAGGATTGGTGTAAAGTGCTTTGATTGCCCTTAGGACTCTGCCCCCAAACCCGTACGCTGCCAGCGTGGCATCTAGGTATGGCCAATCTATTCTATCAAAGGCTTTTTCAGCATCTAAACTTAATATAATCTCTGGGATTTTATTGGTGTTGATATAATCAATGATGTCAAAAATTCTTCTAGTATTATCGGCAGCTTGTCTACCTTTAATGAAACCAACTTGATCCGGGTGAATCAGCCTGGGTAGAATAGCACTCAATCTGTTGGCCAGCAATTTCGAATAGATTTTCACATCTGTATTAATTAGTGATATCTCCCTATAACTTGGGCAATTGGTGAGGTCCTTTCACTGTTTATGAATCACCGAGATGGATGCCTGCAGCATCTGGTCTGAAAAAGACCCTCTGCCAGGATACCGTTATACATTTTTGCTTTTTCCTTCTGTATGTTGAATTCCCATTCCTTCCTATGGAAAAATATTGCTGTTGATCTTGAGCATCTGTCCGGTTATAACAAAAGTTGGTTACTTCTAACAACCACAAAGTCTGTGTTTCACGTATAACACGTGAGTGCAAACTTTATAGAAACTTCAACATTGACTGCACTGTTTGACAATATTGCACTATTTTGGTGTCTTTAGTTATCCCCTCTATGTCCTGATGAGATTTGCGCACCTGCTATTCTTCATCGATTGCTGGTTGGATTTGGTTTGAATCCTGTTCCAGGAGCTGCACTTTCTAAGGACAGTATACTGTATATATATATTTTTGTTTCTTTTTGTTAAAAGTGGTGTTATTTGCGCTTGTTTTATCTTTTATCCCTTTTTATCACAGGCTGCATTTCCGTGTCCTCTGAATTTTCACCCCGACCTTGTGCCGAGTCTGTGCCTGAGCTCCCGCCCGGAGACATTGCGGGATCTCCTTTCTCCCTTGCCTGGTCTGAGTTCCAGAATTAGGATCGCAAATCAATTGACTTTTTTGTTTGTTTGTGCTCGCGTTGTTGTCATCTCCTCTTCTTCTGGATGCTGTGCATCAACTTCGCGCTCCGTTTTTATGGGTGCTTTGTTATTTATTTTGTATTTATGCGCCGGCTGTTAGCAGAGCTTTTCAATTAAGCCGCCATGCCTGAGCCCGTCGCGCATGCCTTTTAAGTCTTCTCTTAGCGTCCGAATGAGTTTGGGGTAATTTGCACTATATATACTTTTACATTTCTTCGTTATATAGACCCCTAAGTATTTGATGCTTTTAGTTTGCCAATTAAGATTGAAATTAAGCCCTATTCATTTTTTGATATATTTTGGGAGGTTAATATTTAGAGCCTCTGATTTGCCTTGATTAATTTTGAAGCCAGATATTTTATTACATTTTCCTAACATGTCAAAGAGGTTCGGCAGAGAGGCTTGGAGAGTGATAGGAACATGTCATCTGCATATAGAGCCACGTTGTGGGTTTGGAAATTAATTGCTATTCCCGATATTGCGAATCTGTGCAGCCAGAGGTTCCATACATAGGCCGAACAGGAGGGGCGAAAGGGGACAACCCTGTCTAGTGCCGCTCTTGATTTTGAAAAGGTCTGATGGGAAATCATGGTGGGTTACTCTCGCAGTTGGGGTCGAATATAATGATAAGATTGTGTTCCCAGCCCTTTCCCCGAAACCTCCAAGCGTGGCTTTTAAGTATGGCCAGTCAATCCTGTCAAAAGCTTTTTCTGCATCTAGGCTTAACATCATAACCTGTATCTTTTTTGCATTGGCTATTTCTATCAGATCAATGATTCGCAGTGTGTTATCTGCTGCTTGTCGATCCTTAATAAATCCGACTTGATCTGGATGTATGAGCCTAGACCGGATGTTACTTAATCCGCTAGCCAGTAATTTGGCGTAAATTTTGGTATCTGTATTAATTAAAGAGATTGGTCTATAACTTTTATCGTGCAGCCGATCTTTCCCTGGTTTATATGTTACTGAGATGGACGCCTGGACATCTGTTGTGGGAACGGGGCCGCTGCTAGGACTGCATTGAACATCCGGAGAAGGCAAGGAGCCAGTAACTTAAAGAACTTCTTATAACCGATTCGAAAAGCCATCTGGTCCTGGTGCTTAAGGCCCGTAATATAGTGTGTGCGGTGGTGCCCGTGCGAACGCGCGTGTCGCACACTTTGTGTGTAATGGTGTCAGCGACACAGAGAGAGAGTGTGTGTGTGTGTGTGTATAGATTGTGTTTCGTTTCTAATAAATACGTTGGAATAAATTATTAACATTGTGTATGTGTATATGTATATGTATACACACACACACACACACACACACACACACACACACACACACACACACACACACACACACACACACACACACACACACACACACACACACACACACACACACACACACACACTGTACACACACACACACTGTACACACACACACACTGTACACACACACACACTGTACACACACACACACTGTACACACACACACACACACACACACACACACATACATACATGGTAGCAGCGCAAAATCTTTATTTTCCTCATCTTTCCCCCCTGTTGGCCGTTTCATCGCTCACTGCCGTGCGCGCGCGGCACCATTATAGAAAGGCTGACTAACCTCAGCCAACTATAACTGCCTCGCGCAGCAAGCGCGGCCTCTATAGAACAGCCCTTAGACGGTTTTAGCTCTTTAATGACCTGTGATAATTCTTCCATTGTGAAGTTTGCACCCATCAACTCTGTTCGAAGCACCCAAACCCGGCAGGCCAGAGCTCGCCAGGAACCCCCTCAGGGCTCTTCTTGTGCTAGGGCTATGTGCCACTGTTTCTCTATTATAAAGATCCTCATAGAATCCCTTAGATTCCGCTGCTATTAGTTTTGGGTTGGCCGTGGTGGATTCCGTTTTTGAGCGTATCGCCTGGATAGTATAGTTCGGTTGTCTATTCCTCAATTTGTTTGCCTGCAAGGCATCTGGCCTGTTTGCTTTCTCGTAAAACTTCCTCTTTGACCAACTTAAAGAATTATCCGCCTGGGAGGTTAATAGTAAATGTAACTTTCAGTTCTTTTATGGTCTGTAGATTAGTGTTTTGCTTATGTCTGTTAGATAGGGATTTTAGTTTAGCTTGAAGTTTAGTTATTTTAGCGTTTCTTTCTCTTTTCCGTCTAGCTGCTATGCTAATTAAAGTTCCTCTCATCCTAGACACCTCTTTTCTAATGTAAATAAATCTAATTTAGCTAGCCTGTCCTCATACTGGATTGGAGCAGTGTAGGTGAGTGATGGGATGACAGGGATGGGAGCAGTGTAGCTGAGTGATGGGATGACGGGGATGGGAGCAGTGTAGGTGTGAGTGATGGGATGACGGGGTTGGGAGCAGTGTAGGTGAGTGATGGGATGACGGGTTGGGAGCAGTGTAGGTGAATGATGGGATGACGGGTTGGGAGCAGTGTAGGTGAATGATGGGATGACGGGTTGGGAGCAGTGTAGGTGAGTGATGGGATGACGGGGTTGGGAGCAGTGTAGGTGAGTGATGGGATGACGGGGTTGGGAGCAGTGTAGGTGAGTGATGGGATGACGGGGATGGGAGCAGTGTAGGTGAGTGATGGGATGACGGGCATGGCAGCAGTGTAGGTGAGTGATGGGATGACGGGGTTGGGAGCAGTGTAGGTGAGTGATGGGAATACGGGGATGGGAGCAGTGTAGGTGAGTGATGGGATGACGGGGATGGGAGTGTGGTGGATTGGATAAAATGCCTATTTCTTCATCTGAAATGTGTACCTTGCTATGATTCCTTACTCAAAATGGCTACCACAGCTACCCCTCCCATCAAGTATGGAAGATGGCACCGAGGAATTCCACTCCAATGATGTGTTCAAAAAACTACAAAAACAAGACCATAAATCATAACAAGACCATACAAGGACTGAGACCTAACAAAGAATCATTGAGCTGTCTAGCTCTTTTGCATACAAACCCCCTCCCCTATAGCCCCTGTATATGAACGCAGGCTCTGTAGGAATAAAGTCAGACATTATCATACTGAACGTGGTGTCAGCGTGATTTTTTCTCAGTGCATGCACTATATATATATATATATATATATATATATATATATATATATATATATATATATATATATATATATATGATGAGGGGATGTTAGGGGGTTGGGAGCAGTGTAGGTGAGTGATGGGGTGACGGGGATGGGAGCAGTGTAGGTGAGTGATGGGATGACGGGGATGGGAGCAGTGTAGGTGAGTGATGGGATGACGGCGTTGGGAGCAGTGTAGGTGAGTGATGGGATGACGGGGATGGGAGCAGTGTAGGTGTGAGTGATGGGATGACGGGGATGGGAGCAGTGTAGGTGAGTGATGGGATGACGGGGATGGGAGCAGTGTACGTGAGTGATGGGGTGGCGGGGTTGGGAGCAGTGTAGGTGTGAGTGATGGGATGACGGGGATGGGAGCAGTGTAGGTGAGTGATGGGATGACTGGGATGGGAGCAGTGTAGGTGAGTGATGGGATGACGGGGATGGGAGCAGTGTACGTGAGTGATGGGGTGGCGGGGTTGGGAGCAGTGTAGGTGTGAGTGATGGGATGACGGGGATGGGAGCAGTATAGATGAGTGATGGGATGACTGGGATGGGAGCAGTGTAGGTGAGTGATGGGATGACGGGGATGGGAGCAGTGTACGTGAGTGATGGGGTGGCGGGGTTGGGAGCAGTGTAGGTGTGAGTGATGGGATGACGGGGATGGGAGCAGTATAGATGAGTGATGGGATGACTGGGATTGGAGCAGTGTAGGTGAGTGATGAGATGACGGGGATGGGAGCAGTGTAGGTGAGTGATGGGATGACGGGGATGGGAGCAGTGTAGGTGTGAGTGATGGGATGACGGGGTTGGGAGCAGTGTAGGTGAGTGATGGGATGACGGGGATGGGAGCAGTGTAGGTGTGAGTGATGGGATGACGGGGATGGGAGCAGTATAGGTGAGTGATTGGATGATGGGGATGGCAGCAGTGCAGGTGAGTGATGGGATGACAGGGATGGGAGCAGTGTAGGTGAGGGTTGGGAGCAGTGTAGGTGAGGGTTGGGAGCAGTGTAGGTGAGTGATGGGATGACGGGGATGGGAGCAGTATAGATGAGTGATGGGATGACGGGTTGGGAGCAGTGTAGGTGAGTGATGGGATGACGGGTTGGGAGCAGTGTAGGTGAGTGATGGGAAGACGGGGATGGGAGCAGTGTAGGTGAGTGATGGGTGACGGGCATGGGAGCAGTGTAGGTGAGTGATAGGATGACGGGGATGGGAGCAGTGTAGGTGAGTGATGGGATGACGGGGATGGCAGCAGTGTAGGTGAGTGATGGGATGACGGGTATGGCAGCAGTGTAGGTGAGTGATGGGATAACAGGGCTGGGAGCAGTGTAGGTGAGTGATGGGATGACGGCGTTGGGAGCAGTGTAGGTGAGTGATGGGATGACGGGGATGGGAGCAGTGTAGGTGTGAGTGATGGGATGACGGGGATGGGAGCAGTGTAGGTGAGTGATGGGATGACGGGGATGGGAGCAGTGTAGGTGTGAGTGATGGGATGACGGGGATGGGAGCAGTGTACGTGAGTGATGGGGTGGCGGGGTTGGGAGCAGTGTAGGTGTGAGTGATGGGATGACGGGGATGGGAGCAGTGTAGGTGAGTGATGGGATGACTGGGATGGGAGCAGTGTAGGTGAGTGATGGGATGACGGGGATGGGAGCAGTGTACGTGAGTGATGGGGTGGCGGGGTTGGGAGCAGTGTAGGTGTGAGTGATGGGATGACGGGGATGGGAGCAGTGTAGGTGAGTGATGGGATGACTGGGATGGGAGCAGTGTAGGTGAGTGATGGGATGACGGGGATGGGAGCAGTGTACGTGAGTGATGGGGTGGCGGGGTTGGGAGCAGTGTAGGTGTGAGTGATGGGATGACGGGGATGGGAGCAGTATAGATGAGTGATGGGATGACTGGGATGGGAGCAGTGTAGGTGAGTGATGGGATGACGGGGATGGGAGCAGTGTACGTGAGTGATGGGGTGGCGGGGTTGGGAGCAGTGTAGGTGTGAGTGATGGGATGACGGGGATGGGAGCAGTATAGATGAGTGATGGGATGACTGGGATTGGAGCAGTGTAGGTGAGTGATGGGATGACGGGGATGGGAGCAGTGTAGGTGAGTGATGGGATGACGGGGATGGGAGCAGTGTAGGTGTGAGTGATGGGATGACGGGGTTGGGAGCAGTGTAGGTGAGGGTTGGGAGCAGTGTAGGTGAGGGTTGGGAGCAGTGTAGGTGAGGGTTGGGAGCAGCGTAGGTGAGTGATGGGATGACGGGGATGGGAGCAGTGTTGGTGAGTGATGGGATGACGGATTGGGAGCAGTGTAGGTGAGTGATGGGATGACGGGGATGGGAGCAGTGTAGGTGAGTGATGGGATGACGGGGATGGGAGCAGTGTAGGTGAGTGATGGGATGACGGGTTGGGAGCAGTGTAGGTGAGTGATGGGATGACGGGGATGGGAGCAGTATAGATGAGTGATGGGATGACGGGTTGGGAGCAGTGTAGGTGAGTGATGGGATGACGGGTTGGGAGCAGTGTAGGTGAGTGATGGGAAGACGGGGATGGGAGCAGTGTAGGTGAGTGATGGGTGACGGGCATGGGAGCAGTGTAGGTGAGTGATAGGATGACGGGGATGGGAGCAGTGTAGGTGAGTGATGGGATGACGGGGATGGCAGCAGTGTAGGTGAGTGATGGGATGACGGGTATGGCAGCAGTGTAGGTGAGTGATGGGATGACGGGTTGGGAGCAGTGTAGGTGAGTGATGGGATGACGGGGATGGGAGCAGTGTAGGTGAGTGATGGGATGACGGGGATGGGAGCAGTGTCGGTGTGAGTGATGGGATGACGGGGTTGGGAGCAGTGTAGGTGAGTGATGGGATGACGGGGATGGGAGCAGTGTAGGTGAGTGATTGGATGATGGGGATGGCAGCAGTGCAGGTGAGTGATGGGATGACAGGGATGGGAGCAGTGTAGGTGAGGGTTGGGAGCAGTGTAGGTGAGTGATAGGGTGTAGGTGAGTGATAGGATGATGGGGATGGGAGCAGTGTAGGTGAGTGACGGGATGACGGGGATGGGAGCAGTGTAGGTGAGTGATGGGATGACGGGGATGGCAGCAGTGTAGGTGAGTGATGGGATGACGGGGATGGCAGCAGTGTAGGTGAGTGATGGGATAACAGGGATGGGAGCAGTGTAGGTGAGTGATGGGATGACGGGGTTGGGAGCAGTGTAGGTGAGTGATGGGATGACGGGGATGGGAGCAGTGTAGGTGTGAGTGATGGGATGACTGGGATGGGAGCAGTGTAGGTGAGTGATGGGATGACGGGGATGGGAGCAGTTTAGGTGAGTGATGGGATGACGGGTTGGGAGCAGTGTAGGTGTGAGTGATGGGATGACGGGGTTGGGAGCAGTGTAGGTGAGTGATGGGATGACGGGGATGGGAGCAGTGTAGGTGAGTGATTGGATGATGGGGATGGCAGCAGTGCAGGTGAGTGATGGGATGACAGGGATGGGAGCAGTGTAGGTGAGTGATAGGATGATGGGGATGGGAGCAGTGTAGGTGAGTGACGGGATGATGGGGATGGGAGCAGTGTAGGTGAGTGACGGGATGACGGGGATGGGAGCAGTGTAGGTGAGTGATGGGATGACGGGGATGGCAGCAGTGTAGGTGAGTGATGGGATGACGGGGATGGCAGCAGTGTAGGTGAGTGATGGGATAACAGGGATGGGAGCAGTGTAGGTGAGTGATGGGATGACGGGGTTGGGAGCAGTGTAGGTGAGTGATGGGATGACGGGGATGGGAGCAGTGTAGGTGTGAGTGATGGGATGACTGGGATGGGAGCAGTGTAGGTGAGTGATGGGATGACGGGGATGGGAGCAGTTTAGGTGAGTGATGGGATGACGGGTTGGGAGCAGTGTAGGTGTGAGTGACGGGATGACGGGGATGGCAGCAGTGTAGGTGAGTGATGGGATGACGGGGATGGGAGCAGTGTAGGTGAGTGATGGGATGACGGGTTGGGAGCAGTGTAGGTGAGTGATGGGATGACGGGTTGGGAGCAGTGTAGGTGAGTGATGGGATGACGGGTTGGGAGCAGTGTAGGTGAGGGTTGGGAGCAGTGTAGGTTAGGGTTGGGAGCAGTGTAGGTGAGGGTTGGGAGCAGTGTAGGTGAGGGTTGGGAGCAGTGTAGGTGAGGGTTGGGAGCAGTGTAGGTGAGTGATGGGATGACGGGGATGGGAGCAGAATTGGTGAGTGATGGGATGACGGGTTGGGAGCAGTGTAGGCGAGTGATGGGATGACGGGAGCAGTGTAGGTGAGTGATGGGATGACGGGGATGGGAGCAGTGTAGGTGAGTGATGGGATGACGGGTTGGGAGCAGTGTAGGTGAGTGATGGGATGACGGGTTGGGAGCAGTGTAGGTGAGTGATGGGATGACGGGGATGGGAGCAGTGTAGGTGAGTGATGGGAAGACGGGGATGGGAGCAGTGTAGGTGATTGATGGGATGACGGGGATGGGAGCAGTGTAGGTGAGTGATGGGATGAAGGGTTGGGAGCAGTGTAGGTGAGTGATGGGATGACGGGGATGGGAGCAGTGTAGGTGTGCGTGATGGGATGACGGGGATGGGAGCAGTGTAGGTGAGTGATGGGATGACGGGGATGGGAGCAGTGTAGGTGAGTGATGGGATGACGGGTTTGGAGCAGTGTAGGTGAGTGATGGGATGACGGGTTGGGAGCAGTGTAGGTGAGTGATGGGATGACGGGGATGGGAGCAGTGTAGGTGAGTGATTGGATGATGGGGATGGCAGCAGTGCAGGTGAGTGATGGGATGACAGGGATGGGAGCAGTGTAGGTGAGGGTTGGGAGCAGTGTAGGTGAGTGATAGGATGATGGGGATGGGAGCAGTGTAGGTGAGTGATAGGATGATGGGGATGGGAGCAGTGTAGGTGAGTGACGGGATGACGGGGATGGGAGCAGTGTAGGTGAGTGATGGGATGACGGGGATGGCAGCAGTGTAGGTGAGTGATGGGATGACGGGGATGGCAGCAGTGTAGGTGAGTGATGGGATAACAGGGATGGGAGCAGTGTAGGTGAGTGATGGGATGACGGGGTTGGGAGCAGTATAGGTGAGTGATGGGATGACGGGGATGGGAGCAGTGTAGGTGTGAGTGATGGGATGACTGGGATGGGAGCAGTGTAGGTGAGTGATGGGATGACGGGGATGGGAGCAGTTTAGGTGAGTGATGGGATGACGGGTTGGGAGCAGTGTAGGTGTGAGTGACGGGATGACGGGGATGGCAGCAGTGTAGGTGAGTGATGGGATGACGGGGATGGGAGCAGTGTAGGTGAGTGATGGGATGACGGGTTGGGAGCAGTGTAGGTGAGTGATGGGATGACGGGTTGGGAGCAGTGTAGGTGAGTGATGGGATGACGGGTTGGGAGCAGTGTAGGTGAGGGTTGGGAGCAGTGTAGGTGAGGGTTGGGAGCAGTGTAGGTGAGGGTTGGGAGCAGTGTAGGTGAGGGTTGGGAGCAGTGTAGGTGAGGGTTGGGAGCAGTGTAGGTGAGTGATGGGATGACGGGGATGGGAGCAGAATTGGTGAGTGATGGGATGACGGGTTGGGAGCAGTGTAGGCGAGTGATGGGATGACGGGAGCAGTGTAGGTGAGTGATGGGATGACGGGGATGGGAGCAGTGTAGGTGAGTGATGGGATGACGGGTTGGGAGCAGTGTAGGTGAGTGATGGGATGACGGGTTGGGAGCAGTGTAGGTGAGTGATGGGATGACGGGGATGGGAGCAGTGTAGGTGAGTGATGGGAAGACGGGGATGGGAGCAGTGTAGGTGATTGATGGGATGACGGGGATGGGAGCAGTGTAGGTGAGTGATGGGATGAAGGGTTGGGAGCAGTGTAGGTGAGTGATGGGATGACGGGGATGGGAGCAGTGTAGGTGTGCGTGATGGGATGACGGGGATGGGAGCAGTGTAGGTGAGTGATGGGATGACGGGGATGGGAGCAGTGTAGGTGAGTGATGGGATGACGGGTTTGGAGCAGTGTAGGTGAGTGATGGGATGACGGGTTGGGAGCAGTGTAGGTGAGTGATGGGATGACGGGTTGGGAGCAGTGTAGGTGAGTGATGGGATGATGGGGATGGGAGCAGTGTAGGTGAGTGATGGGTGACGGGGATGGGAGCAGTGTAGGTGAGTGATGGGATGACGGGGATGGGAGCAGTGTAGGTGAGTGATGGGTGACGGGGATGGGAGCAGTGTAGGTGAGTGATAGGATAACGGGGATGGGAGCAGTGTAGGTGAGTGATGGGATGACGGGGATGGGAGCAGTGTAGGTGAGTGATGGGATGACGGGGATGGGAGCAGTGTAGGTGAGTGATGGGATGACGGGTTGGGAGCAGTGTAGGTGAGTGATAGGATGACGGGGATGGGAGCAGTGTAGGTGAGTGATGGGATGATGGGTTTGGAGCAGTGTAGGTGAGTGATGGGATGAAGGGTTGGGAGCAGTGTAGGTGAGTGATGGGATGAAGGGTTGGGAGCAGTGTAGGTGAGTGGTGGGATGACGGGGATGGGAGCAGTGTAGGTGAGTGATGGGATGACAGGTTTGGAGCAGTGTAGGTGAGTGATGGGATGACGGGGATGGGAGCAGTGTAGGTGAGTGATAGGATGACAGGGATGGGAGCAGTGTAGGTGAGTGATGGGATGACGGGTTGGGAGCAGTGTAGGTGAGTGATGGGATGACGGGTTGGGAGCAGTGTAGGTGAGTGATGGGATGAAGGGTTGGGAGCAGTGTAGGTGAGTGATGGGATGACGGGGATGGGAGCAGTATAGATGAGTGATGGGATGACGGGTTGGGAGCAGTGTAGGTGAGTGATGGGATGACGGGTTGGGAGCAGTGTAGGTGAGTGATGGGATGAAGGGTTGGGAGCAGTGTAGGTGAGTGATGGGATGACGGGGATGGGAGCAGTGTAGGTGAGTGATGGGATGACGGGTTGGGAGCAGTGTAGGTGAGTGATGGGATGACGGGGATGGGAGCAGTGTAGGTGTGCGTGATGGGATGACGGGGATGGGAGCAGTGTAGGTGAGTGATGGGATAACGGGGATGGGAGCAGTGTAGGTGAGTGATGGGATGACGGGGATGGGAGCAGTGTAGGTGAGTGATGGGATGACGGGGATGGGAGCAGTGTAGGTGAGTGATGGGATGACGGGTTGGGAGCAGTGTAGGTGAGTGATAGGATGACGGGGATGGGAGCAGTGTAGGTGAGTGATGGGATGATGGGTTTGGAGCAGTGTAGGTGAGTGATGGGATGAAGGGTTGGGAGCAGTGTAGGTGAGTGATGGGATGAAGGGTTGGGAGCAGTGTAGGTGAGTGGTGGGATGACGGGGATGGGAGCAGTGTAGGTGAGTGATGGGATGACAGGTTTGGAGCAGTGTAGGTGAGTGATGGGATGACGGGGATGGGAGCAGTGTAGGTGAGTGATGGGATGACGGGGATGGGAGCAGTGTAGGTGAGTGATAGGATGACGGGGATGGGAGCAGTGTAGGTGAGTGATGGGATGACGGGTTGGGAGCAGTGTAGGTGAGTGATGGGATGACGGGTTGGGAGCAGTGTAGGTGAGTGATGGGATGAAGGGTTGGGAGCAGTGTAGGTGAGTGATGGGATGACGGGGATGGGAGCAGTGTAGGTGAGTGATGGGATGACGGGTTGGGAGCAGTGTAGGTGAGTGATGGGATGACGGGTTGGGAGCAGTGTAGGTGAGTGATGGGATGAAGGGTTGGGAGCAGTGTAGGTGAGTGATGGGATGACGGGGATGGGAGCAGTGTAGATGAGTGATGGGATGACGGGTTGGGAGCAGTGTAGGTGAGTGATGGGATGACGGGGATGGCAGCAGTGTAGGTGAGTGATGGGATGACGGGTTGGGAGCAGTGTAGGTGAGTGATGGGATGACGGGTTGGGAGCAGTGTAGGTGAGTGATGGGATGACGGGTTGGGAGCAGTGTAGGTGAGTGATGGGATGACGGGGATGGGAGCAGTGTAGGTGAGTGATGGGATGACGGGGATGGGAGCAGTGTAGGTGAGTGATGGGATGAAGGGTTGGGAGCAGTGTAGGTGAGTGATGGGATGACGGGTTGGGAGCAGTGTAGGTGGATGACGGGGTTGGGAGCAGTGTAGGTGAGTGATGGGATGACGGGGATGGCAGCAGTGTAGGTGAGTGATGGGATGACGGGTTGGGAGCAGTGTAGGTGAGTGATGGGATGACGGGTTGGGAGCAGTGTAGGTGAGTGATGGGATGACGGGTTGGGAGCAGTGTAGGTGAGTGATGGGATGACGGGTTGGGAGCAGTGTAGGTGGATGACGGGGTTGGGAGCAGTGTAGGTGAGTGATGGGATGACGGGTTGGGAGCAGTGTAGGTGAGTGATGGGATGACGGGTTGGGAGCAGTGTAGGTGAGTGATGGGATGACGGGGATGGGAGCAGTGTAGGTGTGAGTGATGGGATGACGGGTTGGGAGCAGTGTAGGTGAGTGATGGGATGACGGGGATGGGAGCAGTGTAGGTGTGAGTGATGGGATGACGGGTTGGGAGCAGTGTAGGTGAGTGATGGGATGACGGGTTGGGAGCAGTGTAGGTGGATGACGGGGTTGGGAGCAGTGTAGGTGAGTGATGGGATGACGGGGATGGCAGCAGTGTAGGTGAGTGATGGGATGACGGGTTGGGAGCAGTGTAGGTGAGTGATGGGATGACGGGTTGGGAGCAGTGTAGGTGAGTGATGGGATGACGGGTTGGGAGCAGTGTAGGTGAGTGATGGGATGACGGGTTGGGAGCAGTGTAGGTGGATGACGGGGTTGGGAGCAGTGTAGGTGAGTGATGGGATGACGGGTTGGGAGCAGTGTAGGTGAGTGATGGGATGACGGGTTGGGAGCAGTGTAGGTGAGTGATGGGATGACGGGGATGGGAGCAGTGTAGGTGTGAGTGATGGGATGACGGGTTGGGAGCAGTGTAGGTGAGTGATGGGATGACGGGTTGGGAGCAGTGTAGGTGAGTGATAGGATGACGGGTTGGGAGCAGTGTAGGTGAGTGATGGGATGACGGGTTGGGAGCAGTGTAGGTGGATGACGGGGTTGGGAGCAGTGTAGGTGTGAGTGATTGGGTGAGGGGAGTTAGGGGGTTGTCACTGCCCCCCCCCCCCACTGTCCATGCCCCTCCCCCCACTGTCCATGCCCCCCCACTGTCCATGCCCCCCCAGTGTCCATGCCCCTCCCCCCAGTGTCCATGCCCCTCCCCCCAGTGTCCATGCCCACCCCACTGTTCATGCCCCCGCACCCCACTGTCCATGCCCCCCCCACCCCACTGTACATGCCCCCCCCACCCCACTGTACATGCCCCCCCTCCCCACTGTCCATGCCCCACCCACCCCACTGTCCATGCCCCCCCTGTCCATGCGCCCCACCACCCCACTGTCCATGCCCCCCACCCCACTGTTCATGCCCCCCCCACAAACTGTCCATGCCCCCCCACATACTGTCCATGCCCCCCCACATACTGTCCATGCCCCCCACACAAACTGTCCATGCCCCCCCCACAAACTGTCCATGCCCCCCCACCCCCCACAAACTGTCCATGCCCCCCCACCCCCCACAAACTGTCCATGCCCCCCCACCCCCCACAAACTGTCCATGCCCCCCCACCCCCCACAAACTGTCCATGCCCCCCCACCCCCCACAAACTGTCCATGCCCCCCCCACAAACTGTCACTGTGCGCGCGGGACTGTGTGAGTGCGCGAGAGGCGCGGGAATGTATTGGGCGCGCGCGGGACTCTTGAGCTGTATTGTATTGGGCGCACGGGGCTGCATTGTGCGCGCGGGACTGTGAGCGCGCGGGACTGTGAGCGCGCGGAACTGTATTGGGCGCGCGGAACTGTATTGGGCGCGCTGGCTGCTGTTCCGCCGTCACCATGAGAACGAACAGGGGGCGTGGCTTATAGAAAACGTGACCCAGAAGGACTTTGCACTGAGAGCACGTGACCAGTAGGAGGACGAAGATGTCTAACAGGTACCGGAGCCCAGGACTACGTCATCACATCCACTCCACGTCATCACATCCAACACTACGTCATATTATTTACCCCCACTACCTGTCCCCCCCCCCAACAAACTGTCACTGCCCTCCCCACACAAACTGTCACTGCCCTCCCCACACAAACTGTCACTGCTCCCCCACAAACTGTCACTGCCCCCCCACAAACTGTCACTGCCCCCCCCACAAACTGTCACTGCCCCCCCACACAAACTGTCACTGCCCCCCACAAACTGTCACTGCTCCCCCACAAACTGTCACTGCCCCCCCACAAACTGTCACTGCCCCCCCACAAACTGTCACTGCCCCCCACAAACTGTCACTGCCCCCCCACAAACTGTCACTGCCCCCCCACAAACTGTCACTGCCCCCCCACAAACTGTCACTGCCCCCCCACAAACTGTCACTGCCCCCCCACAAACTGTCACTGCCCCCCCACAAACTGTCACTGCCCCCCCCCACAAACTGTCACTGCCCCCCCCCACAAACTGTCACTGCCCCCCCCAAAAAAACTGTCACTGCCCCCCCACAAACTGTCACTGCCCCCCACAAACTGTCACTGCCCCCCCACAAACTGTCACTGCCCCCCACAAACTGTCACTGCCCCCCCCCCCACAAACTGTCACTGCCCCCCCACAAACTGTCACTGCCCCCCCACAAACTGTCACTGCCCCCCCACAAACTGTCACTGCCCCCCACACAAACTGTCACTGCCCCCCCCCCACAAACTGTCACTGCCCCCCCCACAAACTGTCACTGCCCCCCCCCCAAAAACTGTCACTGCCCCCCCACACAAACTGTCACTGCTCCCCCACAAACTGTCACTGCCCCCCCCACACAAACTGTCACTGCTCCCCCACAAACTGTCACTGCCCCCCCCACACAAACTGTCACTGCCCCCCCCACACAAACTGTCACTGCCCCCCCACACAAACTGTCACTGCCCCCCCCCACAAACTGTCACTGCCCCCCCCACAAACTGTCACTGCCCCCCACAAACTGTCACTGCCCCCCCACAAACTGTCACTGCCCCCCACACAAACTGTCACTGCCCCCCCACAAACTGTCACTGCCCCCCCCCACAAACTGTCACTGCCCCCCCACAAACTGTCACTGCTCCCCCACAAACTGTCACTGCCCCCCCACAAACTGTCACTGCCCCCCACAAACTGTCACTGCCCCCCACAAACTGTCACTGCCCCCCCACAAACTGTCACTGCCCCCCCCACAAACTGTCACTGCCCCCCACACAAACTGTCACTGCTCCCCCACAAACTGTCACTGCCCCCCCCACACAAACTGTCACTGCCCCCCCACAAACTATCACTGCCCCCCCCACAAACTGTCACTGCTCCCCACAAACTGTCACTGCCCCCCACAAACTGTCACTGCCCCCCCACACAAACTGTCACTGCCCCCCCCACAAACTGTCACTGCCCCCCCACAAACTGTCACTGCCCCCCCACAAACTGTCACTGCCCCCCCACAAACTGTCACTGCCCCCCACAAACTGTCACTGCCCCCCCACAAACTGTCACTGCCCCCCCACAAACTGTCACTGCCCCCCCACAAACTGTCACTGCCCCCCCCCACAAAGTGTCACTGCCCCCCCACAAACTGTCACTGCCCCCCCCCACAAACTGTCACTGCCCCCCCACAAACTGTCACTGCCCCCCCCCCACAAACTGTCACTGCCCCCCCACAAACTGTCACTGCCCCCCCACAAACTGTCACTGCCCCCCCCCACAAACTGTCACTGCCCCCCCACAAACTGTCTTTGCCCCCCCACAAACTCACTGCCCCCCCACACAAACTGTCACTGCCCCCCCCACAAACTGTCACTGCCCCCCCCACAAACTGTCACTGCCCCCCCACACAAACTGTCACTGACCCCCCACACAAACTGTCACTGCCCCCCCACAAACTGTCACTGCCCCCCCACACAAACTGTCACTGCCCCCCCACAAACTGTCATTGCCCCCCCACAAACTGTCACTGCCCCCCCCCACAAACTCACTGCCCCCCCACACAAACTGTCACTGCTCCCCCACAAACTGTCACTGCCCCCCCACAAACTGTCACTGCCCCCCCCCCACAAACTGTCACTGCCCCCCCACAAACTGTCATTGCCCCCCACAAACTCACTGCCCCCCCACACAAACTGTCACTGCCCCCCCACAAACTGTCACTGCCCCCCCACAAACTGTCACTGCCCCCCCACATAAACTGTCACTGCCCCCCCACAAACTGTCACTGCCCCCCCACAAACTGTCACTGCCCCCCACAAACTGTCACTGCCCCCCCACAAACTGTCACTGCCCCCCCCACAAACTGTCACTGCCCCCCCACAAACTGTCACTGCCCCCCCCCACAAACTGTCACTGCCCCCCCCACAAACTGTCACTGCCCCCCCACAAACTGTCACTGCCCCCCCACAAACTGTCACTGCCCCCCACAAACTGTCACTGCCCCCCCACAAACTGTCACTGCCCCCCCCACAAACTGTCACTGCCCCCCCCACAAACTGTCACTGCCCCCCCCACAAACTGTCACTGCCCCCCCACAAACTGTCACTGCCCCCCCCCACAAACTGTCACTGCCCCCCCACACAAACTGTCACTGACCCCCCACACAAACTGTCACTGCCCCCCCACAAACTGTCACTGCCCCCCCACACAAACTGTCACTGCCCCCCCACAAACTGTCATTGCCCCCCCCACAAACTGTCACTGCCCCCCCCCACAAACTCACTGCCCCCCCACACAAACTGTCACTGCTCCCCCACAAACTGTCACTGCCCCCCCACAAACTGTCACTGCCCCCCCCCCACAAACTGTCACTGCCCCCCCACAAACTGTCATTGCCCCCCCACAAACTCACTGCCCCCCCACACAAACTGTCACTGCCCCCCCACAAACTGTCACTGCCCCCCCACAAACTGTCACTGCCCCCCCACAAACTGTCACTGCCCCCCACAAACTGTCACTGCCCCCCACAAACTGTCACTGCCCCCCCACAAACTGTCACTGCCCCCCCACAAACTGTCACTGACCCCCCACAAACTGTCACTGCCCCCCCACAAAGTGTCACTGCCCCCCCACAAACTGTCACTGCCCCCCCCACAAACTGTCACTGCCCCCCCCCACAAACTGTCACTGCCCCCCCCCCCACAAACTGTCACTGCCCCCCCCCACAAACTGTCACTGCCCCCCCACAAACTGTCACTGCCCCCCCACAAACTGTCTTTGCCCCCCCACAAACTCACTGCCCCCCCACACAAACTGTCACTGCCCCCCCACAAACTGTCACTGCCCCCCCACAAACTGTCACTGCCCCCCCCACAGAAACTGTCACTGCCCCCCCACAAACTGTCACTGCCCCCCCACAAACTGTCACTGCCCCCCCCACAAACTGTCACTGCCCCCCCCACAAACTGTCACTGCCCCCCCACAAACTGTCACTGCCCCCCCACATAAACTGTCACTGCCCCCCCACAAACTGTCAAACTGTCACTGCCCCCCACAAACTGTCACTGCCCCCCCACAAACTGTCACTGCCCCCCCACAAACTGTCACTGCCCCCCCCACAAACTGTCACTACCCCCCCACAAACTGTCACTGCCCCCCCACAAACTGTCACTGCCCCCCCACAAACTGTCACTGCCCCCCACACAACTGTCACTGCCCCCCCCCACAAACTGTCACTGCCCCCCCCCCACAAACTGTCACTGCCCCCCACACAAACTGTCACTGCCCCCCACACAAACTGTCACTGCCCCCCCACAAACTGTCACTGCCCCCCCACAAACTGTCACTGCCCCCCACAAACTCACTGCCCCCCCACACAAACTGTCACTGCCCCCCCCCCCACAAACTGTCACTGCCCCCCACAATCTGTCACTGCCCCCCCCACAAACTCACTGCCCCCCTCACAAACTGTCACTGCCCCCCCCACAAACTGTCACTGCCCCCACAAACTGTCACTGCCCCCCCACAAACTGTCACTGCCCCCCCACAAACTGTCACTGCCCCCCCACAAACTCACTGCCCCCTCACAAACTGTCACTGCCCCCCCCCACAAACTGTCACTGCCCCCCCACAAACTGTCACTGCCCCCCCACAAACTCACTGCCCCCACAAACTGTCACTGCCCCCCCACAAACTGTCACTGCCCCTCACAAACTGTCACTGCCCCCCCCACAAACTGTCACTGCCCCCCCACAAACTGTCACTGCCCCCCACAAACTGTCACTGCCCCCCACAAACTGTCACTGCCCCCCACACAACTGTCACTGCCCCCCCACAAACTGTCACTGCCCCCACACAAACTGTCACTGCCCCCCACAAACTGTCACTGCCCCCCCCACAAACTGTCACTGCCCCCCCACACAAACTGTCACTGCCCCCCCACACAAACTGTCACTGCCCCCCCACAAACTGTCACTGCCCCCCCCACAAACTCACTGCCCCCCCACTAACTTCACTGCCCCCCACACAAACTGTCACTGCCCCCCACAAACTCACTGCCCCCCCACAAACTCACTGCCCCCCCCACAAACTGTCACTGCCCCCCCCCACAAACTGTCACTGCCCCCCCCACAAACTGTCACTGCCCCCCCACACAAACTGTCACTGCCCCCCCACACAAACTGTCACTGCCCCCCCACACAAACTGTCACTGCCCCCCCACAAACTGTCACTGCCCCCCCACAAACTGTCACTGCCCCCCCACAAACTGTCACTGCCCCCCACACAAACTGTCACTGCCCCCCCACACAAACTGTCACTGCCCCCCCACAAACTGTCACTGCCCCCACACAAACTGTCACTGCCCCCCCACAAACTGTCACTGCCCCCCCACACAAACTGTCACTGCCCCCCCACACAAACTGTCACTGCCCCCCCACACAAACTGTCACTGCCCCCCACAGAAACTGTCACTGCCCCCCCACAAACTGTCACTGCCCCCCCACAAACTCACTGCCCCCTCACAAACTGTCACTGCCCCCACACAAACTGTCACTGCCCCCCACACAAACTGTCACTGCCCCCCCCCACAAACTGTCACTGCCCCCCCCACACAAACTGTCACTGCCCCCCACAAACTGTCACTGCCCCCCCACAAACTGTCACTGCCCCCCCCACACAAACTGTCACTGCCCCCCACAAACTGTCACTGCCCCCCCCACAAACTGTCACTGCCCCCCCCCACAAACTGTCACTGCCCCCCCACAATCTGTCACTGCCCCCCCACAGAAACTGTCACTGCCCCCCACAAACTGTCACTGCCCCCACACAAACTGTCACTGCCCCCCCACAAACTGTCACTGCCCCCCCACAAACTGTCACTGCCCCCCCACAAACTGTCACTGCCCCCCCACAAACTCACTGCCCCCTCACAAACTGTCACACTGCCCCCCCCACAAACTGTCACTGCCCCCCCCACAAACTGTCACTGCCCCCCCACAAACTGTCACTGCCCCCCCACACAAACTGTCACTGCCCCCCCACACAAACTGTCACTGCCCCCCCCACACAAACTGTCACTGCCCCCCACAAACTGTCACTGCCCCCCACAAACTGTCACTGCCCCCCACAAACTGTCACTGCCCCCCCACAAACTGTCACTGCCCCGCCCACAAACTCACTGCCCCCCCACAAACTGTCACTGCCCCCCCACAAACTGTCACTGCCCCCCCCACAAACTCACTGCCCCCCCACAAATTCACTGCCCCCCCACAAACTGTCACTGCCCCCCACAAACTCACTGCCCCCCCCACAAACTCACTGCCCCCCCCCACAAACTGTCACTGCCCCCCCCACAAACTGTCACTGCCCCCCCCACAAACTGTCACTGCCCCCCACACAAACTGTCACTGCCCCCCCACACAAACTGTCACTGCCCCCCCACACAAACTGTCACTGCCCCCCCACAAACTGTCACTGCCCCCCCCACAAACTGTCACTGCCCCCACAAACTGTCACTGCCCCCCCCACACAAACTGTCACTGCCCCCCACAAACTGTCACTGCCCCCCCCCACACAAACTGTCACTGCCCCCCCCCACACAAACTGTCACTGCCCCCCACAAACTGTCACTGCCCCCCCCACAAACTGTCACTGCCCCCCCCCCACAAACTGTCACTGCCCCCCCCACAATCTGTCACTGCCCCCCCACAGAAACTGTCACTGCCCCCCCACAAACTGTCACTGCCCCCACACAAACTGTCACTGCCCCCCACAAACTGTCACTGCCCCCCCACAAACTGTCACTGCCCCCCCACAAACTGTCTCCTGCCCCCCCACAAACTCACTGCCCCCTCACAAACTGTCACTGCCCCCCCACAAACTGTCACTGCCCCCCCACACAAACTGTCACTGCCCCCCCACACAAACTGTCACTGCCCCCCCACAAACTGTCACTGCCCCCCCACAAACTGTCACTGCCCCCCCCACACAAACTGTCACTGCCCCCCACAAACTGTCACTGCCCCCCCACAAACTGTCACTGCCCCCCCACAAACTGTCACTGCCCCGCCCACAAACTCACTGCCCCCCCACAAACTGTCACTGCCCCCCCACAAACTGTCACTGCCCCCCCACAAACTCACTGCCCCCCCACAAATTCACTGCCCCCCCACAAACTGTCACTGCCCCCCCACAAACTCACTGCCCCCCCCACACAAACTGTCACTGCCCCCCCCCACAAACTGTCACTGCCCCCCCCCACAAACTGTCACTGCCCCCCCCACACAAACTGTCACTGCCCCCCCACACAAACTGTCACTGCCCCCCCACAAACTGTCACTGCCCCCCCACAAACTGTCACTGCCCCCCACAAACTGTCACTGCCCCCCCACAAACTGTCACTGCCCCCCCACAAACTGTCACTGCCCCCCCCACAAACTGTCACTGCCCCCCACAAACTGTCACTGCCCCCCACAAACTGTCACTGCCCCCCCACAAACTCACTGCCCCCCCACAAACTCACTGCCCCCCCACAAACTGTCACTGCCCCCCCACAAACTCACTGCCCCCCCCACAAACTGTCACTGCCCCCCCACACAAACGGTCACTGCCCCCCCCCACAAATGGTTACTGCCCCCCCACAAATGGTCACTGCCCCCCCCCCCAGCCCCCCACTGTCACTGCCCCCCCACCCCCCCACTGTCACTGACCCCCCCCACCCCACCACTGTCTCTGCCCCCCGCCACCCCCCCACTGTCACTGCCCCCCCACTGCTCCACCTCCCCCCACTGTCTCTGCCCCCCCCACTGTCACTGCCCCCCCCCACTGTCACTGCCCTCCAACCCTCCACTGTCACTGCCCCACCACCCCCCACTGTCACTGCCCCCCCCCACCTACCACTGTCACTGACCCCCCCCACTGTCACTGCCCCCCCCCCACCTACCACTGTCACTGACCCCCCACCCCCCCACCCCTGTCACGGTAGCTTATGACAAGATATAATGGCGGTCCCAGATGTGCTAGGTCTAGATGCATTGTGTGCAAGTATCTCACTATCAGTATCTCCTTCATTTCCTCTTCCAATGGATCCGTTCATTCTCTTAAAAGTAACATTAACTGTTTGACAACACATGTTGTGTATGCTTTGTCTTGTGCCTGCAATGTACAGTACATTGGACGCACAAAGCGTTCCTTGTGCATTAGACTTTTGGAACACCGACGGGCCATTATTAGAGGTGTCCTCACTCATAGTGTTCCTCAACACTTTTCTATGATGCATGGAAAGATCCGACCAGTTTTAGGATTACGGGTATTGAGTCGATCCCTAGCTCCAGATTAGGAGGGGACAGCTTTAAGACTATATGCATCCGCGAATCCTAATGGATTTATTGTATGGGCTGTCACTGTAGCTTATGACAAGATATAATAAACACCACATATCTGGGTTGAACTGAACGAGGCTTAGATATAATAAAATATAATTTATTCCTTAAAGAAGGTGAACACAGCAATATAGTACAATTAACAGACAAGAAGGTGACACTTACTTAGGGTTGGGGAAGGGAGAAGTATCAGCTAGCAATTCTCCAGCAATCCGGTGACATTCCAGGTGGTATCAGAAGTACAACTAAAAACTGTAGGGTTGCCACAGTTTATATACCTGTGCCACCCTATTCTTAATTATCTGTATCCAATCCCTAACGTGGAGACACAGACTAACCCATGCCCTCCAGCTAATTAGCTCATGTGTACTGGGACTCTATGGGTAGCCCCATAATTAAATCAGGGGCAACGATCCGTTTTACTAAATGAAGTATCTGCATTGTCTGTAGGTGTAGACATAACACATACAAACCACTCCAGTTTAATGATTCTCCGCCCTCAGATAACAATTAGACTGGCATGGTTTGTTGATTGACTAATACTTCATCCCTAGACATTGGGTAAACAATCAGGGCAGTTACTTTCTGATCACCGTGCTTAGGCTACTCAGCCGTCTGCCCTTCATGACCTATTAGCCTAGCAAATGGCGTCTGCATTTTCAGAACAGATCCAAAATAAAATACATATACTTTAATATCTACACATATTAATAAGTTCCATTCTGGTGGGCTCAGTGGGTCGACCTTTGCCAGTTTTTAATGCCTACAGTGACTCTACATATTGGCCAAATATGAACTCTCTGCGACCTCCAGAACTGGAGATACAGAAATGCACTTTAAAACATTAAAATACATGCTTATAATGAAACATGGGAACAGGGGGACATACATTTTCAAGGTATGATAAGGTGCAAACCTCATCCCTGGACTGCAGTCCAGTTAACCCCTGGTCTCTGGTGAGGTCAGGGGATGGCCATATGGGGTGCAACCCCTTTAATACCAGGCCACCCCCTTTCTCCCTCTACAACCCCCCACTTTCACTGCACCCCCCACTGTCACTGCCCCCCCCCCACCCCCCACTGTCACTGCCCCCACCCCCCCACTGTTACTGCCCCCCCACCCTCCACTGTCACTGCCCCCCACTGTGTAATAGTGATGTTGGGGGCACGTATGTGAATAAAGAAAGAGAAACACACATAGTGCAGCAATGTGTGAGGAGCTGGAAGAGGTATCAATGTAATATCAGTAACACGGGGACAGTACCACTGCTCACCCGGCCATGTGCGGACCCCGTGCGTATAAACGCATCGTTACGATGTCCCCAGGAGGCCTCCGTCCCCCTTTATCACACGGCATGTGCGGACCCCGTGCGTATAAAGCATCGTTACGATGTCCCCAGGAGGCCTCCGTCCCCCTTTATCACACGGCATGTGCGGACCCCGTGCGTATAAACGCATCGTTGGGGTGTCCCCAGGAGGCCTCCGTCCCCCTTTATCACACGGGCATGTGCGGACCCCGTGCGTATAAACGCATCGTTACGATGTCCCCAGGAGGCCTCCGTCCCCTTTATCACACGGCATGTGCGGACCCCGTGCGTATAAACGCATCGTTGGGGTGTCCCCAGGAGGCCTCCGCCTCCCTTTATCACACGGGCATGTGCGGACCCCGTGCGTATAAACGCATCGTTACGATGTCCCCAGGAGGCCTCCGTCCCCTTTATCACACGGCATGTGCGGACCCCGTGCGTATAAACGCATCGTTACGGTGTCCCCAGGAGGCCTCCGTCCCCATTTATCACACGGCATGTGCGGACCCCGTGCGTATAAACGCATCGTTACGGTGTCCCCAGGAGGCCTCCGTCCCCTTTATCACACGGCATGTGCGGACCCCGTGCGTATAAACGCATCGTTAGGGTGTCCCCAGGAGGCCTCTGCCCCCCTTTATCACACGGGCATGTGCGGACCCCGTGCGTATAAACGCATCGTTACGATGTCCCCAGGAGGCCTCTGCCCCCCTTTATCACACGGGCATGTGCGTACCCCGTGCGTATAAACGCATCGTTACGATGTCCCCAGGAGGCCTCCGTCCCCTTTATCACACGGCCATGTGCGGACCCCGTGCGTATAAACGCATTGTTGGGGTGTCCCCAGGAGGCCTCCGTCCCCCTTTATCACACGGCTATGTGCGGACCCCGTGCGTATAAACGCATCGTTAGGGTGTCCCCAGGAGGCCTCCGCCCCCCTTTATCACCCGGCCATGTGCGGACCCCGTGCGTATAAATGCATCGTTAGGGTGTCCCCAGGAGGCCTCCGCCCCCCTTTATCACACGGCTATGTGCGGACCCCGTGCGTATAAACGCATCGTTACGATGTCCCCAGGAGGCCTCCGTCCCCCTTTATCACACGGCATGTGCGGACCCCGTGCGTATAAACGCATCGTTAGGGTGTCCCCAGGAGGCCTCCGCCCCCCTTTATCACACGGCTATGTGCGGACCCCGTGCGTATAAACGCATCGTTACGATGTCCCCAGGAGGCCTCCGTCCCCCTTTATCACACGGCATGTGCGGACCCCTTGCGTATAAACGCATCGTTAGGGTGTCCCCAGGAGGCCTCCGTCCCCCTTTATCACACGGCTATGTGCGGACCCCGTGCGTATAAACGCATCGTTACGATGTCCCCAGGAGGCCTCCGTCCCCCTTTATCACACGGCATGTGCGGACCCCGTGCGTATAAACGCATCGTTACGATGTCCCCAGGAGGCCTCCGTCCCCTTTATCACACGGCATGTGCGGACCCCGTGCGTATAAACGCATCGTTGGGGTGTCCCCAGGAGGCCTCCGTCCCCCTTTATCACACGGGCATGTGCGGACCCCGTGCGTATAAACGCATCGTTACGATGTCCCCAGGAGGCCTCCGTCCCCCTTTATCACACGGGCATGTGCGGACCCCGTGCGTATAAACGCATCGTTACGATGTCCCCAGGAGGCCTCCGCCTCCCTTTATCACCCGGCCATGTGCGGACCCCGTGCGTATAAACGCATCGTTAGGGTGTCCCCAGGAGGCCTCCGCCCCCTTTATCACACGGCCATGTGCGGACCCCGTGCGTATAAACGCATCGTTACGATGTCCCCAGGAGGCCTCCGTCCCCTTTATCACACGGCATGTGCGGACCCCGTGCGTATAAACGCATCGTTACTATGTCCCCAGGAGGCCTCCATCCCCCTTTATCACACGGGCATGTGCGGACCCCGTGCGTATAAACGCATCGTTAGGATGTCCCCAGGAGGCCTCCGCCCCCCTTTATCACACGGCATGTGCGGACCCCGTGCGTATAAACGCATCGTTACGATGTCCCCAGGAGGCCTCTGCCCCCCTTTATCACACGGGCATGTGCGGACCCCGTGCGTATAAACGCATCGTTACGATGTCCCCAGGAGGCCTCTGCCCCCCTTTATCACACGGGCATGTGCGGACCCCGTGCGTATAAACGCATCGTTACGATGTCCCCAGGAGGCCTCCGCCCCCCTTTATCACCCGGCCATGTGCGGACCCCGTGCGTATAAACGCATCGTTACGATGTCCCCAGGAGGCCTCCGCCTCCCTTTATCACACGGCCATGTGCGGACCCCGTGCGTATAAACGCATCGTTAGGGTGTCCCCAGGAGGCCTCCGTCCCCCTTTATCACCCGGCCATGTGCGGACCCCGTGCGTATAAACGCATCGTTAGGGTGTCCCCAGGAGGCCTCCGCCCCCCTTTATCACACGGGCATGTGCGGACCCCGTGCGTATAAACGCATCGTTAGGGTGTCCCCAGGAGGCCTCCGTCCCCCTTTATCACCCGGCCATGTGCGGACCCCGTGCGTATAAACGCATCGTTTCGATGTCCCCAGGAGGCCTCCGCCCCCCTTTATGACACGGGCATGTGCGGACCCCGTTCGTATAAACGCATCGTTACGATGTCCCCAGGAGGCCTCTGCCCCCCTTTATCACACGGCATGTGCGGACCCCGTGCGTATAAACGCATCGTTAGGGTGTCCCCAGGAGGCCTCCGCCTCCCTTTATCACACGGCCATGTGCGGACCCCGTGCGTATAAACGCATCGTTAGGGTGTCCCCAGGAGGCCTCCGGCTCCCTTTATCACACGGGTATGTGCGGACCCCGTGCGTATAAACGCATCGTTACGATGTCCCCAGGAGGCCTCTGCCCCCCTTTATCACACGGGCATGTGCGGACCCCGTGCGTATAAACGCATCGTTACGATGTCCCCAGGAGGCCTCTGCCCCCCTTTATCACACGGGCATGTGCGGACCCCGTGCGTATAAACGCATCGTTAGGATGTCCCCAGGAGGCCTCCGCCTCCCTTTATCACACGGGCATGTGCGGACCCCGTGCGTATAAACGCATCGTTAGGGTGTCCCCAGGAGGCCTCCGCCCCCCTTTATCACACGGCCATGTGCGGACCCCGTGCGTATAAACACATCGTTAGAATGTCCCCAGGAGGCCTCCGCCCCCCTTTATCACACGGCCATGTGCGGACCCCGTGAGTATAAACGCATCGTTACGATGTACCCAGGAGGCCTCCGCCCCCCTTTGTCACACGGCCATGTGCGGACCCCGTGCGTATAAACGCATCGTTACGATGTCCCAAGGAGGCCTCCGCACCCCTTTATCACACGGCCATGTGCGTACCCCGTGCGTATAAACGCATCGTTAGGGTGTCCCCAGGAGGCCTCCGCCCCCCTTTATCACACGGCCATGTGCGGACCCCGTCCGTATAAACGCATCGTTACGATGTCCCCAGGAGGCCTCCGCCTCCCTTTATCACACGGGCATGTGCGGACCCCGTGCGTATAAACGCATCGTTAGGGTGTCCCCAGGAGGCCTCCGTCCCCCTTTATCACCCGGCCATGTGCGGACCCCGTGCGTATAAACGCATCGTTTCGATGTCCCCAGGAGGCCTCCGCCCCCCTTTATCACACGGGCATGTGCGGACCCCGTGCGTATAAACGCATCGTTAGGGTGTCCCCAGGAGGCCTCCGCCCCCCTTTATCACACGGCCATGTGCGGACCCCGTGCGTATAAACGCATCGTTACGATGTCCCCAGGAGGCCTCCGTCCCCTTTATCACACGGCATGTGCGGACCCCGTGCGTATAAACGCATCGTTACGATGTCCCCAGGAGGCCTCCGTCCCCCTTTATCACACGGGCATGTGCGGACCCCGTGCGTATAAACGCATCGTTAGGATGTCCCCAGGAGGCCTCCGCCTCCCTTTATCACACGGGCATGTGCGGACCCCGTGCGTATAAACGCATCGTTACGATGTCCCCAGGAGGCCTCTGCCCCCCTTTATCACACGGGCATGTGCGGACCCCGTGCGTATAAACGCATCGTTACGATGTCCCCAGGAGGCCTCCGCCCCCCTTTATCACCCGGCCATGTGCGGACCCCGTGCGTATAAACGCATCGTTACGATGTCCCCAGGAGGCCTCCGCCTCCCTTTATCACACGGGCATGTGCGGACCCCGTGCGTATAAACGCATCGTTAGGGTGTCCCCAGGAGGCCTCTGCCCCCCTTTATCACACGGCTGTGTGCGGACCCCGTGCGTATAAACGCATCGTTTCGATGTCCCCAGGAGGCCTCCGCCCCCCTTTATCACACGGGCATGTGCGGACCCCGTGCGTATAAACGCATCGTTAGGGTGTCCCCAGGAGGCCTCCGCCCCCCTTTATCACACGGGCATGTGCGGACCCCGTGCGTATAAACACATCGTTAGAATGTCCCCAGGAGGCCTCCGTCCCCCTTTATCACACGGGCATGTGCGGACCCCGTGCGTATAAACGCATCGTTAGGGTGTCCCCAGGAGGCCTCTGCCCCCCTTTATCACACGGCTGTGTGCGGACCCCGTGCGTATAAACGCATCGTTAGGGTGTCCCCAGGAGGCCTCTGCCCCCCTTTATCACACGGGCATGTGCGGACCCCGTGCGTATAAACGCATCGTTAGGGTGTCCCCAGGAGGCCTCCGCCCCCCTTTATCACACGGGCATGTGCGGACCCCGTGCGTATAAACACATCGTTAGAATGTCCCCAGGAGGCCTCCGCCTCCCTTTATCACCCGGCCATGTGCGGACCCCGTGCGTATAAACGCATCGTTAGGGTGTCCCCAGGAGGCCTCCGTCCCCTTTATCACACGGCCATGTGCGGACCCCGTGCGTATAAAGCATCGTTAGGGTGTCCCCAGGAGGCCTCCGTCCCCTTTATCACACGGCATGTGCGGACCCCGTGCGTATAAACGCATCGTTAGGGTGTCCCCAGGAGGCCTCCGGCTCCCTTTATCACACGGCCATGTGCGGACCCCGTGCGTATAAACACATCGTTAGAATGTCCCCAGGAGGCCTCCGCCTCCCTTTATCACACGGCCATGTGCGGACCCCGTGCGTATAAACACATCGTTAGAATGTCCCCAGGAGGCCTCCGTCCCCCTTTATCACACGGGCATGTGCGGACCCCGTGCGTATAAACGCATCGTTACGGTGTCCCCAGGAGGCCTCCGTCCCCTTTATCACACGGCTGTGTGCGGACCCCGTGAGTATAAACGCATCGTTACGATGTACCCAGGAGGCCTCCGCCCCCCTTTGTCACACGGCCATGTGCGGACCCCGTGCGTATAAACGCATCGTTACGATGTCCCAAGGAGGCCTCCGCACCCCTTTATCACACGGCCATGTGCGTACCCCGTGCGTATAAACGCATCGTTACGATGTCCCCAGGAGGCCTCCGCCTCCCTTTATCACACGGGCATGTGCGGACCCCGTGCGTATAAACGCATCGTTACGGTGTCCCCAGGAGGCCTCCGCCCCCCTTTATCACACGGCCATGTGCGGACCCCGTGCGTATAAACGCATCGTTACGATGTCCCCAGGAGGCCTCCGTCCCCTTTATCACACGGCATGTGCGGACCCCGTGCGTATCAACGCATCGTTACGATGTCCCCAGGAGGCCTCCGTCCCCCTTTATCACACGGGCATGTGCGGACCCCGTGCGTATAAACGCATCGTTAGGATGTCCCCAGGAGGCCTCCGCCTCCCTTTATCACACGGGCATGTGTGGACCCCGTGCGTATAAACGCATCGTTAGGGTGTCCCCAGGAGGCCTCCGCCCCCCTTTATCACACGGCCATGTGCGGACCCCGTGCGTATAAACGCATCGTTACGATGTCCCCAGGAGGCCTCCGTCCCCCTTTATCACACAGCATGTGCGGACCCCGTGCGTATAAACGCATCGTTACGATGTCCCCAGGAGGCCTCTGCCCCCCTTTATCACACGGGCATGTGCGGACCCCGTGCGTATAAACGCATCGTTACGATGTCCCCAGGAGGCCTCTGCCCCCCTTTATCACACGGGCATGTGCGGACCCCGTGCGTATAAACGCATCGTTACGATGTCCCCAGGAGGCCTCCGCCCCCCTTTATCACCCGGCCATGTGCGGACCCCGTGCGTATAAACGCATCGTTACGATGTCCCCAGGAGGCCTCCGTCCCCCTTTATCACCCGGCCATGTGCGGACCCCGTGCGTATAAACGCATCGTTACGATGTCCCCAGGAGGCCTCCGCCTCCCTTTATCACACGGGCATGTGCGGACCCCGTGCGTATAAACGCATCGTTAGGGTGTCCCCAGGAGGCCTCAGCCCCCCTTTATCACCCCGCCATGTGCGGACCCCGTGCGTATAAACGCATCGTTACGATGTCCCCAGGAGGCCTCCGTCCCCCTTTATCACCCGGCCATGTGCGGACCCCGTGCGTATAAACACATCGTTAGAATGTCCCCAGGAGGCCTCCGTCCCCTTTATCACCCGGCCATGTGCGGACCCCGTGCGTATAAACGCATCGTTACGATGTCCCCAGGAGGCCTCCGTCCCCCTTTATCACCCGGCCATGTGCGGACCCCGTGCGTATAAACGCATCGTTACGATGTCCCCAGGAGGCCTCCGCCTCCCTTTATCACACGGGCATGTGCGGACCCCGTGCGTATAAACGCATCGTTAGGGTGTCCCCAGGAGGCCTCAGCCCCCCTTTATCACCCCGCCATGTGCGGACCCCGTGCGTATAAACGCATCGTTACGATGTCCCCAGGAGGCCTCCGTCCCCCTTTATCACCCGGCCATGTGCGGACCCCGTGCGTATAAACACATCGTTAGAATGTCCCCAGGAGGCCTCCGTCCCCTTTATCACACGGCCATGTGCGGACCCCGTGCGTATAAACGCATCGTTACGATGTCCCCAGGAGGCCTCCGTCCCCCTTTATCACACGGGCATGTGCGGACCCCGTGCGTATAAACGCATCGTTAGGGTGTCCCCAGGAGGCCTCCGGCTCCCTTTATCACACGGCTATGTGCGGACCCCGTGCGTATAAACGCATCGTTAGGGTGTCCCCAGGAGGCCTCCGTCCCCCTTTATCACACGGCCATGTGCGGACCCCGTGCGTATAAACACATCGTTAGAATGTCCCCAGGAGGCCTCCGCCTCCCTTTATCACACGGCTGTGTGCGGACCCCGTGAGTATAAACGCATCGTTATGATGTACCCAGGAGGCCTCCGCTCCCCTTTGTCACACGGCCATGTGCGGACCCCGTGCGTATAAACGCATCGTTACGATGTCCCAAGGAGGCCTCCGCACCCCTTTATCACACGCCCATGTGCGTACCCCGTGCGTATAAACGCATCGTTAGGGTGTCCCTAGGAGGCCTCCGGCTCCCTTTATCACACGGCCATGTGCAGAACCTGTGCGTATAAACGCATCGTTACGATGTCCCCAGGAGGCCTCCGTCCCCCTTTATCACACGGGCATGTGCGGACCCCGTGCGTATAAACGCATTGTTACGATGTCCCCAGGGGGCCTCCGTCCCCCTTTATCACACGGGCATGTGCGGACCCCGGCAGCTGCTATATGCTTCTGGTCTCAGATATGATAGTTACGAGCTCGGAGAAGCAAAGATTCAATGCACACAAGGTGGTTGAGTTCTCACTTCCGTTTAATATGGGGTCAGGGCAGTTATTTTATACCCAAGACAAGGACAAAACATTGTGTGTCAATTCTATACATCTGTTACAAACTAAGTTCCCATGTATAGATCATACATCTAAAATGACATTTGCCATCTGGCTTAAATTGGCGAGAACAGGGATAAAAGGTCAATAACTGCTAATGGGGTCAGAAACATGACTAGTGGTCTTGTTTCTTATAATCTTATTTCTTATGTAATAGATATCCTGGGCAGCTGGTCCAAAGCTAGAATACTTTTACCATTTGGTCTCTGAGAGAACAGAGCTTGACACATACTTATTTTAACCTGTTCAGTCCCAGAAAAGAACAGAGCTAACAGATACAGTTTTTAACCTTACATACCCTCCTTTTGTTCTGGAAGAACAATCCAATCGACCAGTCCCATTTATTCTTCTGCACACCACTCAGGAGAGGAAAAACTCCAAGGGAGAAACCACCAAGAGACCATGGGGATGCTGAAACCTATCTCTTTTAGGTATCTCGTTTGATAATAAGAGATGAACATATGGGTGGTTGACGAGTACCAAGACTATTGGTATTTCTCGCTCTCATTGTGGGAAACATATACATAACTATAGAGCTAGAAGCAGAAGCAGCTTTCTTTTGGCAAAAATAGAGCTGATTACACTTTTAGCCATCTGAATTAACATATACACACAAAGTAATAAACTTGCGATTGCCATGATTCCATAAAGAATTTTAATTCCCAACGCACCTAGCCAATTTCCAAGACCAAATGTCCAATCGAACCCTTTTGGTTCCTTTCGCATTCTAGATTGAATTTCTGGTAGAGTGTCCATGTCATGATGTATACTTTTTGATTGGTCATCAATATAAACACAACATTCTTTACCCACTAACTTATAAACCCCTCCTTGTGCTGCCAACAGATAATCTAGTGCCATACAATTTTGCAATACTGTTGCTATTTGCTACTGAGCCTTAAAATAGCGTCTTTAGTATCGTTAAAAACGGCATCTATATTGACTACTAAGGAATCCCCTTTTGCATATAAATCATACATTCCTAAAAAGGTATTAGACCTCCCGCAACTCTCTTTTTTTTTTTTTTCAACATTCTGTTTATTGTGTTTTTCAAAGTGTATAACATACAGTTGTCACATTGTCAAAATAAAAAGCTTTCCATGGGACAAACAACATACATACCGCCATTCATACCAACCTGGGAGAAGGGAGACAGGAGGGTGTGGGGGTAGGAAGGGGGGGTGAGGGGGAGGGGAAGGGGGGGGGGCAGAGGAATCCTTTCTGATGTACGATGTTCTCCGCTCCTGGTCCGTAGGTCAGGTGTTACGTCCAACTGATTCGGTGAGGCACCGGGTAGTGAATATAGGGGGTAATGGATCCGTGTTAGCGTCCTCCCGTGGCGGGCATACTGTCTCTCTCGTATATGGCTGATTGCAGCTTCTGCTCGCCATCCAAGGAGAACTCACCTGCCGCTATTAAAGCCAGATGGAGGCATTGCTCACCCCTGGGATGTCTGTCTGTGCCAGCCAAGGCAACCAGACTTTTTGAAACTTTGGGCCAGTGTCGTTGACCAGACTTGTCAATTTTTCCATCTGGCAAACAAACCAAATTCTATTCCGAATTTTATCTAATGATGGAATTGCATTCTGCTTCCACAATGCTGCAGTCTCGCATCTCATAGCCGTAGCAAAGTGTGCGATCAATTTGTTCCCTGATCTAGATACGTCTGTCGTGGGTTTGCCTAGAAGGAACACCCACGGATCTAGTTGAATTTTGAGGCCCAGAAAGAGCCTCTGTAGCCAATCTCTAATTTGGATCCATACGGGTCTAATTCGTGGACAAGACCACAGCATGTGTAACAGGTCCCCCTGTTCCCCGCACTGCCTGGGGCAGAGCGGGGAAGCTCCCGGCGCGAATTTTGCCAATCTAACTGGGGTGAGGTACCACCGCATTAGTACTTTATATGAGTTCTCCTTTAATGTTGTACAGATCGAACTGCTGGCTGCCGCCTTAAAAATTTCAGCCCAGTCATCGTCCTCCAGTGGCTCCGTCAGATCCGTTTCCCATTGAGTCATGAACCTGGGTTTGTGTGAACCGTCACTGTCAGAACCGACCACCACCCCGTACAGAGCAGATATAAGTCCCCGTGTGTCGGTGCCTCGACCACAGAGCTTCTCAAAATTAGTTAACGGCGGTCTAATAGTGTGTTTGGTGTAAAATGCCCTGACCTGGAGGTATCTAAGAAATTCTGTGTTGGAGATGCCAGTTTCTGACTGTATTAGATCAAACGGTTTAATGGTGTCGCGTCCCTCCAGGTCTTTTAGTTTGTGGAACCCCCTGTTTTGCCAATGTGTGAAGTTTTTGCCAACTAAACCCGGAGCAAAATCTGGATTCCCGTATAATGGGGCCATTAAGGTGTGTTTAGAGGTTAATGAGTGATTAGTTTTGGCCGCTTCCCAGACCGACAGTGAGTTGAGCACGGAGGACAGAGGATCCTTTAGGTCTTTCAGTCTAGCTTTTGGGTACCAAATCAGGTTTTCGATTGCAAGCGGGGCGCAGACCTCCTTCTCTAATGCCACCCAGCGTCTCAGCTCTGGATTCCCATGCCACTGTGTAATTTGGCATAATTGGGCCGCTTTATAGTATGCCAACAAACTCGGCACTGCCAAGCCTCCTGTCTCCCTGGATCGTTGCATAATTGTCATTTTTACCCGTGGTGTTTTATTTTGCCAAATAAATTTTGTGACTGAATTTTGTAGTTCTTTAATCTCTGATCGTACCACTGGTATCGGAAGAGTTTGAAAGAGATATAGTAAACGTGGGAGAAGGTTCATCTTAACACAGTAGATTCTACCAATCCAGGAAATTCCGTAAGTGGACCATATTTTGAGCTCCTTTGTTAAAGCCCGTAGGAGCTGTGGATAATTTGCCTGATAGAGAGTGGAGCTCTGTTTAGTAATATGTACCCCTAGATACTTTATCTTTTTCGGCTGCCATTGAAATTTAAAATTAATTTCTATTAATTTCTCCATGTCTCTCGGCAAATTCAGACTGAGCGCCTCTGATTTAGCCTGATTGATCTTAAAACCCGATATGCTACTAAATTTTTCCAGTAGGGCGAACAGATTGGGTAGCGAGGTGAGTGGCTTTGTCAGTGTCAGAATAATGTCATCTGCGTATAGCGCCACCTTGTGTTCTTGCGACCTAATTTGGATTCCGGAGATGTCCGGGTTGCTACGAATGTGCGCTGCTAGCGGTTCCACGCATAAGGCGAACAACAGGGGCGAAAGTGGGCAGCCCTGTCTGGTTCCGCTTTTGATATTAAACAGCTCCGATGGGAAGCCTTGGTGTACTACCTTAGCTGCCGGGGTTGTGTATAATGCTTTAATTGCCCCTAATATTCTCCCTCTGAACCCAAATGCTCCAAGCGTAGACTCCATGTATGGCCAGTCAATCCTGTCGAAGGCTTTCTCCGCGTCTAAGCTTAGTGCTATGCCACGGAGCCCGTTGGTATTGATGAAATCAATAATATCTATTATCCTTCTGGTATTATCGGCCGCTTGTCTATCCCTAATAAATCCAACCTGGTCTGGGTGAATAAGCCTTGGCAGGATCGCACTCAATCTGTTAGCAAGTAGTTTAGAATAAATTTTGATGTCTGAGTTGATTAATGATATCGGCCTGTAACTTTGGCAATTTGTGGGATCTTTGTCCTTCTTATGTATTAAAGATATCGACGCCTGGAGCATGTGGGCCGCGAAGGGTTCCCCCGACAATACCCCATTGAACATTTTGAGCATGTGCGGCGCTAAAATCCCTACAAATTTTTTATAGTATAAATTGGAAAATCCATCTGGGCCTGGGGCCTTGGAGGGTTTTAGGTTCTTAATAACCCCTACCAACTCCTCTAATGAAAAGTCCCTCTGGATTGCCTCGTGCTCCAATCTGCTCAGCCTAGGGAGATCCGCCTCTCTCAGGAAAGACTGGAGTGTGGCGCTAGTTTTTGTGCTATGTGCAACCTTCTCCCCGTTATATAACTGCTCATAAAAAAGTCTAAACTCTTCCACTATTCGTTTAGGGTTGGAGGACATATCTCCTGTTTTGGTCTTGATTGCCTGGATGTTATAGTTTGGCTGCTTATTGCGGATCCGGTTAGCTAGCATGGTGTCCGGCTTGTTGGCTTTTTCAAAAAATTTCCTCTTTGTCCAACTCATGTCCCTCTCGGCCCGGGAAGTAAGGAGGAGGTTAAGTTCAATCCTTACATCTTTCAACTCCTTTAAGATATCCCCTCCACCTGATCGGCTATGGAGTATGGAGAGCTCATGTAGCCTCTTATATAGTTGGGTCAATTTGGCCTCCCTTAGTTTCTTTCGTCTTGCTGCAAGACTGATCAATGTTCCCCTCAGCGTGGCTTTGTGGGCTTCCCATAACGTTATTTGAGAATCCACTGTACCCATGTTCAGTGAGAAAAACTGTCTGATCTCATCTTTAATTGTCTGCTCAATTTCTGGGATCTTAATCAGGGATTCATTTAGTTTCCAATTTGCTCCGGGACTAATTGGTCTAATTTGTGTGCATCGTAGCTCTATTGATGCATGGTCCGACCATGTAATGTCATGAATTATAGTGTCGGATATTTGGGGGACCATTCTGCCCGAGACAAAGAAGTGGTCGATCCTACTATAACTGTCGTGGGGGTGTGAGTAAAACGAGTAACTACGTTCGCCGGGATGCTGCTCCCTCCAGATGTCAACCAGACAACCTCTCCGTAGTCCTTCCAGCAGTGCTGTGACTCCTGCCTGTCTGTCTCGCTCTTGTCTAGGGGATCTATCAATGCGGGGGTCCAGAACTTTGTTAAAGTCTCCCGCTACTATAACGTTTCCGACTGCCCATCTTTGAAGTTTGAGGAAAAATGCGTCAAAGAACTGCGGGTCACGCTCACATGGGGCGTAAACGCATGCTAGGGTCACCCTGCAATGCTGCAGAAGACCCACTAAAATGAGATATCGACCCTCTGGGTCACGCTTTATTCGTTCAACCTCAAACGGGACTCGGTTGTGAAATAGTATAGCGACCCCTTTTTTCTTTTCTTTAGCTGAAGCTAGGTAAAATCGTCTGAAGTTTTTGTCTATGAACCCTGGATTTTTACTTGAACTATAGTGTGTCTCTTGAAGGAAGAGAACATCCGCTTTCCGGCGTTTAAATTCTGCGAAGGCGATTCTACGCTTTTGTGGCGAATTAAAGCCCTTAACATTTTGTGATATAAACGTCAGTGCCATGGGTGTGTGTATATGAAGTCTAGGTCTGTAGCAGAAGGAAATAACCTACCCGGGCCTCGTGTCTGCGGGTACCGCCGGTGACGGCTGGGTTGAATCCATCTTGTCTTTGCCTTTGCTTTTCCTCTGGGGAGGTCTGAAGGTGGGGGGGGGAGACAACGGGGGGGGAAACAAAAAACACAGAACCACACAACATTCACACATAAAACCAAATTGATCCTAAACGACCTATGGTTTTCTGCCTGGGAATAGCAGTCACGCCTTGGACTCTCCCTCCCTCCTTTCCAGGCTCGTGGGGGGTAGTTCTCCCCACGCCTTCCCAGGTCTTTGACTGAGCCGCGGTGTAGGACCGCAGCCCCGTCAGAAAGGCACATGCCAACAGGCGGGGACAAGGGCCTCCATCTGCCCCCCCGCCGGCGATGCAACAGTATCTGCATAATCAGTAAGCTAACTATAGTGTTAGCCAAAACTTAACCCATACTTAACCATTGAGTAATCCCTTGTTAACGCAGCTGTATAGTTAACTGCCCTATACTGCCTAAAGTGACACTCACTTGCTACCCCCTTGACTGTGTAAAGGTGTCAGCCTAAACTGCAGTTGACCCTGTCTCTCTTTCCAGTTTCAATATCTAACATTCTATTTATATATTTAACCATATATAACATTTTTTAAAACTTTTCGAACAGCTCCCCGAGCCCCCCCCCCCCGACCGGAGCGCACTCCGTGCACCGGCAAGAATCCGGCAGCCCCCCGCCCCCCCCCTCTTATCTAAAGAGCTGCCGAGCTTAAACCCGGCCATAAGACCTCAGCCAGCCACGTTGTTATGTCCCTTCAGGGGTCTTGTCCCATTCTCCAGCTTCTTCGCGGGGGAGTGCGCGTACCCCCTAAGAGCCTTCTCCGTCGCCTTCCATGGCTGTCCGTGGGACTCATCCGCTTCCGCGGCTGTCACTTCCGGGTCGTCCATGGACCGGGCGGGTCCGCCTCCTGACGTCATCGCGGCAGCGTCCTCATATCCGCCCGTGAGCAGCAGAGAGGGAAGGCGTGTCCTGCAGGTGGAGCCGAGCAGAGCTCCCAGACTTCGCGCCAAAACCGCTCCTCCATTGCTCCTTCGCGCTTCTTCATCACCCTGACCCTCGTGTGTTGCTGGTCCGCCATCTTGGTGAGTGGAAATGCTTATCTGTTCGGATTTTTAATTTTTTTCCCTCTTTTGTCCTGTGGCGGGTCCAGCTTTTGTTAAGCTGATCGGGTCATCGGGTGCCCCGCAGGCGGGACGGGGGGGGGACGGAGCCGAGCCGAGGGGCAGGGGGGGGGGGGGAAGGGGAACCGGAGGCGGCAGAGGGAAGCCATTCAACGTGGCCCTCCCCTCCTCACCCCCACCTTCAATGGCCAACAGGGGGGCAGGCCAGGGCCCGGGGCAGGCAGCACCCTGCAACTGTGATTATTGTCCTGAACCTCAGACTGGTCTCGACGGACCTGCTTTGTCTCTCCGCTGTCCGCTTGCTGCTCCCACCTTCTTCCACACAGCGGGACGGGGAGGGTATGTCTCTGGTGCCACTGGCAGCTGCAGCGTGTCCGGGAGCCCCAACCTCTTCAGGAACTCTGGCCCATCAGCTAGATATTTCAGTGCCTGGGTCCGGCCGTTCTGCACTACGACCAGCGCGAAGGGGAAGGCCCACCTGTATCTGATCTCCTTGTCTCGGAGGAGTTTTGTGATGGGTTGGAGGGCCCTCCTTCGCGCCAGTGTGACTGGGGAAATGTCCTGAAAGATGGCCATTTCTATCCCCTCGAATGGCACCAGTGGGGTAGCCCTGGTCAGACGGCAGATTTCCTCCTTAGTGGTGAAATGATGCAGGCGGAGTATGATATCTCTGGGAGGGTTATTGGGCAATGGGCGGCCTCGCAGTGCGCGGTGACACCGGTCCATAACTAATTCGGCCTCAGATTTCCCTGGCATTATAGATGTCATCCACCTGTTAATCAGCCGCTCAGGGTCTAGGATTTCCTCCGGTATGCCCCTGACCCGAAGGTTGTTCCGCCTGTCCCGGTTTTCGCTGTCTTCGTGGCGTTCCTCCAGCTCGGCCACCCTCCGTTCCAGCCTAGCAATTTGGGCTCCCATCTCTCCTTGGCACTTGGAGGTCTCCTCCACCCTCTCCTCCAGTGCGCTCGTGCGGTTACCGATGCCCAGTATGTCCTTTCTCAGCTGGTCCACCTCCCCTCGGAAGAAGGTCTTTAAGTCGGAGAGTAACTGTGCAATCTCCTGTTTGAGGGAACCCGTGGGCTCCTCCGTAGTCATCTCTAACTCCGGTGCGGAGTCAGATTCAGATGCCGCCATATTAGCCGTCTCTCTGGGCTTTTTTGCGCCGGTGAAGTAGGTGCGCACATCTACCCTCTGCTTAGGCTTTTTGCGAGTCGCTGCCATCCTTTTGTGTCCAGCGCTGTTAGCTGAGTCAGGGGTGATATTTTATTTTGAGTTTTATTGGGTTTTTATCACTGTATCGTGCTAAATATCGCCGGCGGGAAACGGAGCACCCAGATCAAGCCTCCATCTCCGATCCCGTCGCGCATGCGCCCCCTCCCGCAACTCTCTTAACTGAGCTACTTTTAATAATTAATGCCTTTCAATTTCGTATTCTTTGCTTAGGTAGGGTGGACATTATTTGAAAAGCAGGCAAATTCTATTTCTGAGAATAAGTGGGGGTTGGTGGGGGTGAATATTTCCTAGGAGCGACTGCACAACACATACATCTTACATACTATATTTACTCAGAATATCGGAACAGACAAAATGGCTGCCATAGTCAAAATGGCTGACTTGTGATCCTCTCCTTGTGGTTGACACACGCCCTTGGGTGACCTTCCCACCTTCCTCATATCCAATCTTCTCAGCCCCCTCTTATCCTTTAGAGACAGTCTTTTTAAAGAACGGTTAACCATATCATAGTCCTGCCGGACCAAAAAAATAGTCCCACAGTGCATAACTTGATTCCTTTCTGGCCATTGTATCGGCCCAGTTGATTTCTTTGTTGGTCTCTTCTTCTGGGGGACTGCTGACATCTTCATCACCAGTGGTTGACAAATCACCAAAAAATCTACTCGCCACACAAAAAAATCTACTCGCCACCTAGTACCAAACGTGTGCTGCTTGGGCCAATATTTACTCGCCCGGGGGTTAAATCCACTCGCCCGGGGCGAGCAAATGTATCGGTTTGTCGAACACTGTTCATCACCAAAAAAAGACATAGCATCGATGGGGGCGGGGGGGGTTGCAACGTACTTCTGGACCAAAGTTTTGCTGTTCATAACACAGAGAGTAATGAGTAGGACAGACACGCATACAAAAACATCCACTAGCTTCGCTCCCAGCGAAATAATCTAACCACCAAGTCCCAACAAATCCCAACCCTCATCTCTACCTTTAAACACTGGAACCACTTTCCCAAATAACTTAACCTGGTCTAGTTGCAGGATAATACTGTATCTATCCTATCACAGAGTCAATAACCTCCCTAGAGCAAACTCGTATTTCTACTCCCATCGTAACCAATTCTTATATATATAGTTCATCTATATCTTATAACTTATTGTCCTTTTCCAAGGGGTTAAATATAACTCTCGTGTTCCTGGGGTGCAACCTATTGGGTATGGATAGTACATTGGGTTACATTGCACATAAGATGTGGGCTTTGTTTACCAGGATTGCATTATATAACAAAAAGGTGTGCATATGTGCTATACACAGGACAATAAAACAAAAGAAATATTACTAAACAAAATATTCCTGTTACTACCCTATCGTCTTCATGTGATCACCACTTATATAAACCTAAAAGCATAAACATTGTAATTAAAATAATAAAACCTGTAAAAAAGGTTATTAAAAAGTTCAAAGTTCATATATTGAGGTCCGGATTTTCATATAAACCTCTCTCCTTCTTTGGTTAGTGCCGGGTTTTATTGTGACCCAAAACACCAACTGAGAACGGCTGTGTCTTTAGGCCTTCCCTCCTGTGTTGAGGTGTAATTTGAAGCGACTGTGGGTGCACTTATGTAACATGGATCCAGGAAAAATACTCTGACGGGGTAGAATCTGGAATAGGCCTCTCCACTTTAGATGAAAAGCGCTTTTGTGTCACCTTTATCTTCATCTAATTGGAAGGACTGCACCTGGACATGAGACACTCAGACAATTGCATTAGTTTCACACAATAGACATTGATTAAAATCGTCTGTTTAGAGCATAATCATACAACATTAAATCTGCAAGGTACCTAGGGTGACCATTGGTCTTCCCATGAGAGAAAATTATATCTGATTGTCACGGGAGGGCAGGCCAAATACACCTTTATATTTAAGGGATCAGTCACAAGGCAAAACAGGCAAAAAAACAAACTGCGGTTTATTCGGAAAGGACCTCGGAAACACAAGAAACAGAGAATATACTTTGGGGGACCTTATACTTATTAGGGAAATAACTTGGGGTGATTTGGGCTCCAAATCCAGGAGTCTGGGGGACACAGGGAAGCCCTGGTGTAATTCACCCTGCGCACCGTCAAATCATGCCTGCTCGCTGGGGAGAATTAAATGACTACCAGCACGTTGGCCCCACAACTCCTGCAACCAAAATAATTATATTTCCACCCAAATATCCCCCTAAAACTGACACACAAGAAATTTTACAGTTCACTAAGGGAATATGACATAGGAAATAACAGGGTCAGTTCACTTTCAGGCACTCCATATCTGAGCTGGGGCATTGGGATGCTTATTCACATGTAATTCACCAACCTGGGTTTAAATCACAGGACAAACACAATGCATTGCAGGTTTTAGAACACATAAAACCAACATGTAGACACAAGAGCTTGCACTCCTCCATTTGCACCTATCATGTGGGGTTCTAAACCTTCTCTAAGACACCAGCTAAGAATACCTTGCTGGCAGGCAAGACAGGTTAAAATACCCCCCTCCCCCCCATTTCCCTCATGTGCCAGGAGACTCCCCTCTGCAGCCATACAAGGCAATCCACTTATAAGCTTGCACAGGCAGCAACGGGCCCATGAGGCACAGGGAATACACAGAGAATGCATTAACTAGCCCACTGGGATTACACGGTTACCCCCACACACACACAGTTACCCCCACACACACACAGTTACCCCCACACACACAGTTCCTATCTCATAACCCTATGGGGGACAGTATAAGGGGAACAAATTTACAGGCAATACAGTAAGGAACAATATTAGACCCAAGATCTGACACTCTCAGCCCTTGCCATACGGTTTCAGGGGCAGCCAGCCGGGCTCCACTTTTATTAATGAAGGCCGGCTACGCCTATCGCCACACTGATAGACAAAACAGCAATAATACCAGCAATACTATCCCTCCTTTTTGTTCACATCTTATTACATGTGAACAATATCACACAAAGGATAACAGTATTTAAAACATAACCTTAATGGAATTGCTTGATGTACAAAAAGAGCACAGAGCACAGGCACAAAACAAACCGAGTTTTACACTTCTCTCACACATTCAACCAGCTTTTACAAAAATAACAGACACATATTTTCTCACCTATTCTAATAAATAGGAAAACAAAACTGTTTGATCCTGCAAACTAAATTAATAAAGATATCCTTCTCTTTCCCCATATCATATTAACTTTTTTTTTTTTTAAACTAATTTAAAAATGCTGAGCTTCTAGTTGGCTTTGTGTCTATAATATATTCTGCCTGATTTTATCTGTAGAAATTTAGAGGAAAAGAATTGTAATTCTGGTTAAGGAAATAAATCGCCTGGCCAGTACGATAAACATCCTTATTATTCCAGTCACCGGACTGTTTACAAAAAGATGGTAAAAGTCAAATGACTCTTCCGAATGTTGTCCTTTCTTTATCTGTATGTGTAACTGGATGTGGTGTCACCTCTCTCGTGTCCCTCTGTCCTCAGCACATGTAACTGGATGTGGTATCACCTCTCTCGTGTCTCTCTGTCCTCAGCACATGTAACTGGATGTGGTATCACCTCTCTCGTGTCTCTCTCCTCAGCACATGTAACTGGATGTGGTATCACCTCTCTCTTGTCTCTCTCCTCAGCACATGAATCTGGATGTGGTATCACCTCTCTCGTGTCCCTCTCCTCAGCACATGTATCTGGATGTGGTGTCACCTCTCTCGTGTCTCTCTGTCCTCAGCACATGTAACTGGATGTGGTATCACCTCTCTCGTGTCTCTCTCCTCAGCACATGTAACTGGATGTGGTATCACCTCTCTCGTGTCTCTCTCCTCAGCACATGTATCTGGATGTGGTATCACATCTCTCGTGTCCCTCTGTCCTCAGCACATGTATCTGGATGTGGTGTCACCTCTCGTGTCCCTCTGTCCTCAGCACATGTAACTGGATGTGGTATCACCTCTCTCGTGTCCCTCTCCTCAGCACATGTATCTGGATGTGGTGTCACCTCTCATGTCCCCCTCTCCTCAGCACATGTATCTGGATGTGGTATCACATCTCTCGTGTCCCTCTGTCCTCAGCACATGTATCTGGATGTGGTGTCACCTCTCTCGTGTCTCTCTGTCCTCAGCACATGTAACTGGATGTGGTATCACCTCTCTCGTGTCCCTCTGTCCTCAGCACATGTAACTGGATGTGGTATCACATCTCTCGTGTCCCCCTCTCCTCAGCACATGTAACTGGATGTGGTATCACATCTCTCGTGTCCCTCTCTCCTCAGCACATGTATCTGGATGTGGTGTCACCTCTCGTGTCCCTCTGTCCTCAGCACATGTAACTGGATGTGGTATCACCTCTCTCGTGTCCCTCTCCTCAGCACATGTATCTGGATGTGGTGTCACCTCTCATGTCCCCCTCTCCTCAGCACATGTAACTGGATGTGGTGTCACCTCTCTCGTGTCCCTCTCCTCAGCACATGTATCTGGATGTGGTATCACGTCTCTCGTGTCCCTCTGTCCTCAGCACATGTATCTGGATGTGGTATCACCTCTCTCGTGTCCCTCTGTCCTCAGCACATGTAACTGGATGTGGTATCACCTCTCTCGTGTCTCTCTCCTCAGCACATGTAACTGGATGTGGTATCACATCTCTCGTGTCCCTCTCTCCTCAGCACATGTATCTGAATGTGGTATCACGTCTCTCGTGTCTCTCTGTCCTCAGCACATGTAACTGGATGTGGTGTCACCTCTCTCATGTCCCCCTCTCCTCAGCACATGTATCTGGATGTGGTATCACGTCTCTCGTGTCCCTCTGTCCTCAGCACATGTAACTGGATGTGGTATCACCTCTCTCGTGTCTCTCTCCTCAGCACATGTATCTGGATGTGGTGTCACCTCTCTCATGTCCCTCTGTCCTCAGCACATGTATCTGGATGTGGTGTCACCTCTCTCGTGTCTCTCTCCTCAGCACATGTATCTGGATGTGGTGTCACCTCTCTCGTGTCTCTCTCCTCAGCACATGTAACTGGATGTGGTATCACATCTCTCGTGTCCCTCTGTCCTCAGCACATGTAACTGGATGTGGTATCACCTCTCTCGTGTCCCTCTCCTCAGCACATGTATCTGGATGTGGTATCACCTCTCTCGTGTCCCTCTGTTCTCAGCACATGTAACTGGATGTGGTATCACCTCTCTCGTGTCTCTCTCCTCAGCACATGTAACTGGATGTGGTATCACCTCTCTCGTGTCTCTCTCCTCAGCACATGTATCTGGATGTGGTGTCACCTCTCTCGTGTCCCTCTGTCCTCAGCACATGTAACTGGATGTGGTATCACATCTCTCGTGTCCCTCTGTCCTCAGCACATGTATCTGGATGTGGTGTCACCTCTCGTGTCCCTCTGTCCTCAGCACATGTATCTGGATGTGGTGTCACCTCTCTCGTGTCCCTCTGTACTCAGCACATGTATCTGGATGTGGTGTCACCTCTCGTGTCCCTCTGTCCTCAGCACATGTATATGGATGTGGTGTCACCTCTCATGTCCCCCTCTCCTCAGCACATGTAACTGGATGTGGTGTCACCTCTCTCATGTCCCTCTGTCCTCAGCACATGTATCTGGATGTGGTGTCACCTCTCTCGTGTCCCCCTCTCCTCAGCACATGTATCTGGATGTGGTGTCACCTCTCATGTCCCCCTCTCCTCAGCACATGTATCTGGATGTGGTGTCACCTCTCTCGTGTCCCTCTGTCCTCAGCACATGTAACTGGATGTGGTATCACCTCTCTCGTGTCTCTCTGTCCTCAGCACATGTAACTGGATGTGGTATCACCTCTCTCGTGTCTCTCTCCTCAGCACATGTAACTGGATGTGGTGTCACCTCTCTCGTGTCTCTCTCCTCAGCACATGTATCTGGATGTGGTATCACATCTCTCGTGTCCCTCTGTCCTCAGCACATGTATCTGGATGTGGTGTCACCTCTCGTGTCCCTCTGTCCTCAGCACATGTAACTGGATGTGGTATCACCTCTCTCGTGTCCCTCTCCTCAGCACATGTATCTGGATGTGGTGTCACCTCTCATGTCCCCCTCTCCTCAGCACATGTAACTGGATGTGGTGTCACCTCTCTCGTGTCCCTCTCCTCAGCACATGTATCTGGATGTGGTATCACCTCTCTTGTGTCCCTCTGTCCTCAGCACATGTAACTGGATGTGGTATCACCTCTCTCGTGTCTCTCTCCTCAGCACATGTAACTGGATGTGGTATCACATCTCTCGTGTCCCTCTCTCCTCAGCACATGTATCTGAATGTGGTATCACGTCTCTCGTGTCTCTCTGTCCTCAGCACATGTAACTGGATGTGGTGTCACCTCTCTCATGTCCCCCTCTCCTCAGCACATGTATCTGGATGTGGTATCACGTCTCTCGTGTCTCTCTGTCCTCAGCACATGTAACTGGATGTGGTATCACCTCTCTCGTGTCTCTCTCCTCAGCACATGTATCTGGATGTGGTGTCACCTCTCTCATGTCCCTCTGTCCTCAGCACATGTATCTGGATGTGGTGTCACCTCTCTCGTGTCTCTCTCCTCAGCACATGTAACTGGATGTGGTATCACATCTCTCGTGTCCCTCTGTCCTCAGCACATGTAACTGGATGTGGTATCACCTCTCTCGTGTCCCTCTCCTCAGCACATGTATCTGGATGTGGTATCACCTCTCTCGTGTCCCTCTGTCCTCAGCACATGTATCTGGATGTGGTATCACATCTCTCATGTCCCTCTGTTCTCAGCACATGTAACTGGATGTGGTATCACCTCTCTCGTGTCTCTCTCCTCAGCACATGTAACTGGATGTGGTATCACCTCTCTCGTGTCCCTCTGTCCTCAGCACATGTATCTGGATGTGGTGTCACCTCTCTCGTGTCCCTCTGTACTCAGCACATGTATCTGGATGTGGTGTCACCTCTCGTGTCCCTCTGTCCTCAGCACATGTATATGGATGTGGTGTCACCTCTCATGTCCCCCTCTCCTCAGCACATGTATCTGGATGTGGTGTCACCTCTCTCATGTCCCTCTGTCCTCAGCACATGTATCTGGATGTGGTGTCACCTCTCTCGTGTCCCCCTCTCCTCAGCACATGTATCTGGATGTGGTGTCACCTCTCATGTCCCCCTCTCCTCAGCACATGTATCTGGATGTGGTGTCACCTCTCTCGTGTCCCTCTGTCCTCAGCACATGTATCTGGATGTAGTATCACCTCTCATGTCCCTCTGTCCTCAGCACATGTATCTGGATGTGGTGTCACCTCTCTCATGTCCCTCTGTCCTCAGCACATGTATCTGGATGTGGTGTCACCTCTCTCGTGTCCCTCTGGCCTCAGCACATGAATCTGGATGTGGTATCACCTCTCTCGTGTCTCTCTGTCCTCAGCACATGTGACCGGATGTTGTCAGAGTGTCATGGGTCACTCAAGGACCTGCTGGCCCAGGAGGGTCCGGTAAAGCCTGTGTGGTTGGAGAAGGACCTGCTGCGGTTCCTGACCCCTCTCTACGTGAAGTACCTGCAGCTTTTCCGCAAGCTGGAGTGGGTGTACGACCAGATGCTTCACCCCCAGAAGAGGAGGATGGTCCGGCAGGTGTTGGATGGCGTTATGGGCCGGCTCGTGGAGATCAAACACCAGCTGGTGGACACACAGCTATCTGAGTATCACTATATGGATGACCTGCTACAGGACCTCAAACTCACACCGGTGAACCGGGGCAGGAGGGACAGAGGGCAGAGGGGGAGTAGTGTGAGCAGAGGGTAGTTATCGAGGTGAAAGAGGAGATAAGCGAGGATGGAGAGCTGTGAATGAGAAGGTGGGGCTGTTTAAAAGGCAGAGCTGCATATGTTCTCATCAATGTGTGTATGAGATGGGCAGGGTGTGTTGAGGACAGGTTAGTGTAGGTCAGAGCACTGTGCTTGCAAGTCTCTGTGTTTTTGGTACAGTAGGTGCAGGTCAGAGCGGGTTGGGTGCAGGTCAGAGCGGGTTGGGTGCAGGTCAGAGCGGGTTGGGTGCCGGTCGGGGGGTGCTGGGTACAGGTCGGGGGGTGCTGGGTACAGGTCGGGGGGTGCTGGGTACAGGTCGGGGGGTGCTGGGTACAGGTCGGCGGGTGCTGGGTACAGGTCGGCGGGTGCTGGGTACAGGTCGGCGGGTGCTGGGTACAGGTCGGCTGGTGCTGGGTACAGGTCGGCGGGTGCTGGGTACAGGTCGGCGGGTGCTGGGTACAGGTCGGCGGGTGCTGGGTACAGGTCGGCGGGTGCTGGGTACAGGTCGGCGGGTGCTGGGTACAGGTCGGGGGATGCTGGGTACAGGTCGGGGGATGCTGGGTACAGGTCGGGGGGTGCTGGGTACAGGTCGGGGGGTGCTGGGTACAGGTCGGGGGGTGCTGGGTACAGGTCGGGGGGTGCTGGGTACAGGTCGGGGGATGCTGGGTACCGGTCAGGGGGGGATGGATAGACATCTGTCACAGAAACATAATGACAAACCACTCACCTAATAATACATATAGGACTTGATGCATAGGGAAACAAATACTTGTATACACTTGAACAGATGACCGCCAGGAGTCACTAAAGCCCTATAAGATTGCACTCAAAAAGTCAAAACACTATAGGTAGGGTATTAATCTTGTATTAACTACTGTCGATACATATAACCCAAGAATAGAGTCCAGGAACCACCTTATGGTGAACTAGTAACAATCAAATATTAAAATTAAAAAAATAATAAAAGTTTATTACAATCCATAGAACGACGAACGATGTGAACAATATTATTTACAGTGTAAAGGTTAAAATCCCTAGTGGGAGAGACGGCGTATGGGATATAGGTAATATCTCCTTCTCGGGAGGGGGTAAGGAGATCAAACTATAATGATAGTGTTGGTGATAATCAAATCAGTAACCAGATGCTATTCCAGTACACACAATGTATGTAATGCCTCCTAGTCAAAGCGTGTGTGTATATCACATGTATTGAGGACCAAAAAAGTATATTATTGCCACGTGCAGTTTGTCCTACATTTGCGTCTTAACATTATCGCCATAACGCATATATCAATGTACATACTGTATATACAGTAGGATCTCCTAGGCAAGAGGTATGTATAGCGCATATACTGAGGACCAAAAGTATACTATTGCCAAACAGCAATTTGCCCTACATTTGCATCTTAACATAATCACCATATCACAAGTTTATACAAGTACACTTGTCCAAAAGATTAAATATCTTAGAGCAATTGTGTAAATGGACCTGTAACATATATACAGACAGTGCATATGCAGTACACTGAGAGAGTGCAGTCACATTACAGATACAAATCTTAGTATCTGGGAAA